>NW_006911912.1:0-86338 GCF_000338995.1 Bipolaris sorokiniana ND90Pr
CAATACGACTCGTTACACGAGGACATCGCCAAACTACATACCAAACTCCGGCATGTAGACATTCACAACCACTGGCTCCGACAAGAAGTCTCCCGCGGCAAGATTATGGTGAAGCATGTTCCGACAGATTATATGCTCGCCGATGGACTAACAAAGGCCCTGCCAGCGAATAAATGGGAGAACTTTCTTAACCAATTAGGACTTGTTGAGAGATGCCAGGTATCACCTAGGACACTTCAGGTGAATGAAATGGAAAACTGTATTGAAGAAGCTATTAAAGGGGATGAAGATAATACGCCAGCTCCGAAGGGGTTCAAAGCTGAGGGGGTGTGTCAGAAGTAAGGCTTTAGTTGAGGCCCATGCATAAGGCCAAGGAAACAAAAGAAAAGAAAAAAGCCACAAAAAGGCGACACCTCAGGAGATAGCAAAAATGAACACCTTTTTTCATGACCCCATCATTAAAGACCCATCAAATCTGACAACAGTATAAGTTGATATTAGTAAGAAATGTCCGTAGCTTAGTGCAACTTCTATCGTACTTTTCTAAGGTTACTATTTTTAGCTTCTTAAGTAGTTTCTTATTTAGGGTAGTTATTAGTTAACCTATAAGTTAGTTAATTATATTCTATAACTTAGCTATCTACCTTACTTAGACTTAGCTCTTACGTCTAAGATTAACGAGTTCGTACTCAGGGCTCTCTACCGCCGGCTTATTACTTCCCCCTTAGATACTACTAGTTATATTAATATCTCTCTTAGGTACTAGGCTTAGAATGTTAACGTATTCGCTTAAATTTCCTAATATAGTTTAATCTTAATCAGATACTATTAGTTAATTCTTCTTCTACTAGATCTGTAGGTGGTTAAAGTATTACATAGGGTATAGGTCTATACTTCTCTATTCTAGTCTGCACTAAGGCAGATAAGTATTACGTTAGTGTTCCGTAAGGCTTATCTAGCGATATAGTAGAGTTAGCGTGCTTAAGAAGGGTTTAATAAGACTAATCTATTTAATAGACTAACTTATAATAATCTTATTAAGTAAAGATACTAGTAAGAAAGTATAATTTGAGTTAACTACAACGAGAGTAAATAATAAAATCTATCTATCTTTATATCCTTATTACTTCTAGTCCTGGCTTTATAGTCTTCACGAAATAATCCTTGTATCTCCTGAAGTCCCTGAAGCTACCTAGTTACGTGTGAGGGTGTCCTCACATACTAGTGCGGAATACTCGTTCTTGGCGTGAAGCCAGTCACGTGATCTTCGCCCCGCGATGATCATTACCTTCTGACGTGGACGTCCATAGGCCTTCAGCCATCTCGTCATTTGTTAAGGAGAGAATCTTTCTTGTTACTTGTAACATCTGCTTAAGTCGTTCGTGGCTTTAGTTCTGGAAATTGCTTCTGAACTTGGGCCAGATCTTGCTAAGGCCGTTCTCTTTAAGCAGAAAATCCCTTACTGACTCGTGGATGAATTGAACCCGCGGCTCTTTAGAAACGGTGGCTTCAGCGAGGCCTTTAGAAAAGTCGAGGAGGAACCTCTTCATGTCGTGCTTCGTAGTCTCCTCAGGGTCTAATTTGGAGATAGCGTTAGAGTTGATGTTCAGGAGAAGAGCGTGATAAAGCTGTTCTGGACTAAGCGGCTGCTTCGCGAAGAGCACCCACTGGATGCATAGCACTAGCATATCCTTATTGCGCGAGTCTCGCGTTAGGATGTCGCTAAATAGTTTATGCAGGTCCCCCGGGATTGCGTTTAATTTCTCTCGAAGTAGATGTACTTGCCCACGATTGAATTCTTTGTTTAAGATACCCACAACAAGAACAACCCATATAAAGATCCCTGACGATTTCTCCTGAAGCTCAGTTCGGATCTGCTGTGCAGTCTTGCTCTTTCCAATCTTTAACTCAGTCTCAACGTAGTTGGTGATGTCTTGCGAGTGTCCTTCATGACCTTCTAGCACTAGCTCTAGCCCGTTCCGGATTGTGATATATGGGTAATGCCTACTTGAGAAGCATACTTGGAAGTAGATGCCGTGTGATACGACTAGGTCGCCGATGTGCTCGAAGAACTGGACCATGTCCCGAACCTGCTCTTCTTCACACTCGTTAAGCGCATCGATAAAGCATACGACAGAAGAGTCTCCTAAGCTCTGTATTGCTTGCTCCAGCAGTGTCTTCAGCGTCTCGATATTCCACTGGTGATCTTTGGTGACCTTTAAGAAGCTGGGCGAATTAAAGACGTTCCAGAGTGCTGGAAGATTCTCTAGGAGCTGCAGTAATAGCGAACGGTATGCCCCAATTGTAGACTTCTCTATGTCCTCGCCGCGCGCGTTGAAGAAGAAGGAGAGTATGATGTGGTTCTCCATTGCTTTGCGAGCATTGACTAGTGCATACTTCATTAATGTCGACTTGCCCGTCCCGGCCTTGCCCTTAATCCATAAGAAGCCATGGTGTTTATCTAGCTTGGTCGTATCGAGCCAGTTGAGGTACTTCTCACTTTGTAAGAGCCACCTACATGTCTTGGCGTGTGCAGTCTTAATGGTCATCTGACGTGCATCAATCTGGTCAAACCTCAGAGACTCTAATAGACTCTGCCTCTATTCATCGTTCAGCGGTGTCTGCGAGGGTTTCTGGGAGTGGATAGGGGCTAGTATAGTAAGAACAGGCCATGTATACACTTTGAGATGATTAAGTTACGTACGGGGAACAGTTCATTGTCTGTATAGTTTAGCAGAGGTTTAATAGAGGAGTGTCACTTGGAGACATGAAAGACTCACTTTGCAGAGCCATTCTCTGTGTCCTTGAAGATAGCGATCTTTGGGCGCTTATGGGAAGCATGATTAGGAAATGATGATTGGCGGCAATGTTCTATTGCTATATTAGTGTAACTGCATCTTTAGTAGCAATACGGTCAATAAACTAACTGCCCCCACCGCTGCACATAGCATTCTCTACACGGTGTGTGGTCATAACCTCTGTTGTCCGTATAACTGATAAAAGCTCCTTCGCATATGCCGCTGCCGTTCCTGCCGCGTGAGCCTGCCACTTGTCGTTCTTATATAAGTCGGTATAGTCAGAGATGCCGCGAATAATAAGGCATGGGAAGCTGTTTATTAGTCCCGCCGCCTCCATCTCAAAACACAATACCCCATTAAGCTCCTTGCTAATTCTGTCTCTCTCGGCAGCATCCTTCATCACCTAGTTGCTAGAAGCGATTGTGCCGTAGTATACTGTCACCTCTTCTCCTCTCTTGCGTTTTGATCGTGGCTGCAGGTTCTTAACTCTACAATAGCTGTACGTGTCATTATGTTCGCCATTGTAAGTTAGCTTAGATAGAAGATTAGGCCCTGCTCTGCGGCGCCGGAAGATAGGGGTGCGCTTGAGTATCGATAGGTGGTCTAACAGCGTGCTCTCGTTCACTATTACATTTGCTTTTATAGTGTTTATAGCGCTAAGCAGTATCTAAGGTAGAGAGTTAAGCGATCTAATCCGCTCAAGTCCGTTTAGTGTTCTTCTTCTAAGCTTATACTAAACTACTCCGCTAAAGGTCGAGTGCGGCTGGCTCGCTACAACGTCCCCAAGTCAAATATTTGCGCAGGCACTTAGAACGCCTCCACCGATACCCACCATTAGGCCGAACCGGAGACCCTTAAACGCTATCCGCATCTATGTCGCGACAGTCGCGGCTAGATTATTCCTAATGTGGCCCGCTGGAAGACACACAATTACAACATTGTAGCCTGTAATCGACCCCATGGTATATACGTTCTCGTCGTCATCACCAACATCACGACTGGCGTCTGTGTGTTTTTCGTCGAGCATCGTCTTGACCGCTGCCAGCTCGACAGGCAGCGTGCACACCCATCCTACGGTGTAGTCTTCGCGGCGAAGCTGGCGTTGCATTCGGGGCTGTTACGAAGGAGGAGAAAGAAGAGAACGGTACCTGTTAGGTATTAATCCATGCAGATAGAAAGAAGTAGAAGTAGAAGCAGTCTAGCAGTAGCAGCGCTGTCGACAGTTGCTGTCGCTTAGCCTCAGCCTTGCCTGCCGCCTAGATATTGGCATGGTGGATACTTGGTAATGTAGTTGGTCCAGTCGGGGCGCAGCTGTAAGCGCTAAGTAGTTGGCAGTGGGGTAGGATCGGCTCGTTCATTGATTACTCGCCCATGGCCCTGCAGCTTAACAGATCTCTTACCCTGCAGTTATCAGAGCAGGCTATGATATGACTTCACTTCGTCTAATAGAGATCATCTGTGATGCGCAAAAGCACCACGTAGCCACAGCCCTACACAAGAGCGGAGAGTGAAGTGAAGTCACAGTCTGCTCAACAATGCAAGTGAAGGAGAGAGCTGTTATCACCCCGCTACAGGCGAGTGCTCAGCCCGATTAATGTGCCTCGCCAGGATGAGCTGCGCCGCATTGCGCTACGCTACGCCGCTTGCGCGTCAGTCAGGGTTCGAAAGCCAACAGAACAAGCGCTTGTTGCCTTCAATAATATCATGGCCATGGAGGCCTTTTCACTTCTCGACGATGCTAATCTGCGTGACGATCTTAAGTCTCTATGAAGTACACAAGACTAGGCTGCTTAGGTAGACATAGGGACACGGTCGCGGACCGACCCGTTCTCGCGCTAGCTCTATAAATACTTACGGGCCTTCAGGTATTGAAGACTGCTGCAGAAGGCTAGAAGTGATGGAAAAGGCCTTAGATCAGTCACTAGTAGACAGCAGCGATAGTCGTACCAGAACACGATGTTAATAGCCAATATCGTTGGACGGGTAACGACTGCAGCGTTGATAGCTATCTTTGTTATTACACCGCTAGCTATCATGTTGTATGAGTTGTCAAGAAACACTTAGCTAGTAATCATTTTGTAAGCCTAAAAGTACTACATATATTCACGTGGTTGCCCACTAACTAATAACTCTGTATTTAAACTTGCTCCTATGATGATGCACACAAGAGGACACGAGACTTCCTACACCCACAACTCCTTACACATTTTAGTATGCCTTATTATCTTGTCTTTCCTTGTATCACTCTTCCTAAAGGTGTCGAGCTTCAAGATAATGGAGGTATCTGCCAGTTACGCTGCTATTCTTTCGGTGTTCGTTTCCAATGTTCCTGCAAGCACCGGGTGCTGATTGCGGGAGTTTACATCGCCGCGCCGCCAAAAGATGAATCAGTCTGGCCAAATACTGGGCCTAGCGATGGAAACACAACTAAAACAAACCAATAACCCGAGCAAAGTCAAGTCTGACCCAAAAGAAGACCGCGAAAATTCGACAGCACGACGGCTCACAGCAAGCGCGACCGCAACATAACAACGCCATCGTCTTACTAGCAACAACAGCGTAATCGTTATCGAGTCCGCCATATACTTACTCACGTACCCTAAAGCGCAGTTTACGGATAGCCCTTAGCATACTGCAAATATAAGCCTCGTTTCCATATAAGCGTTACGGTCATCCTAGTAGTAATTAGCTGAAGAGACCATAAGAAGACATATTCATGCCAAGTGGTTTCTAGTTAACTCTTCTCAGTTCTGCCATTCATGGGATAGCTGTTACGTAGGCATGCATACTTTTATAAGCTGAGTTTCTCTCTTTAGCTAAGTCGAGTCGTTGCCAGCCCTATTAGGACCGCCTAGAAAGCTTCTCAAAGCCGCACTATCACGAGAATAGAAAATAGGTCAGTCCACGCCATCTTCGAACAACGATCATGGACTATACAGTAGTAAAGCGGTACATGCAGGTGTCGTAGTTAACGGACTCTATCCAGGCAGTGGCTCAGTCTTACAACCCATGTTTCGATAAATACGCGGGATGCTGCAGCTTGGACGCACGCCCCATATCAACATCCTGCCTTACTATTCACCTGCTAGGGAACTACTAATCCTTTAATATCGCGACGCATAAGGCTCTTGACTAAGTAACTATATGGTTCAACACGGTAGCGTACGCCTAGAATCTAGACAATGATATAGGGAGATACCCGGAGACCCAACAGCAGAGCATCAGCTATATCTCTATGCAACAGGGCTCTTAACGATATATAGGAACTTTCAGTAATTGTTATTTTAGAGACACTAATGAATCTCAAAGTAAACCTACTGAGCTCTCCTAGTGTCTTTTAGTTCTAAGAATATAGATAGTTAACTGTCACACGACTCTAACATGGACATAGAGGACAACCCTCGGGACCCCATCGGAGACCCCTCGGGCCAACAGCGCTTAGGGCACGTGTAGTATATAAGCCTCATCCAACCCCTTAAGGGTTCCTCAAGGATTCGTCTTAATACTATTATGATATTCTCATTCCTATCTGCTAAACCTCTCACATTAACATAACAAGACCGCCTAATAAAAGCGTAAGAAGGAGTATTAGGGGAAGCGGCCATCGCGTGTCGCA
Source organism: Bipolaris sorokiniana ND90Pr (assembly GCF_000338995.1). Taxonomy (NCBI): domain Eukaryota; kingdom Fungi; phylum Ascomycota; class Dothideomycetes; order Pleosporales; family Pleosporaceae; genus Bipolaris; species Bipolaris sorokiniana. The sequence goes on from NW_006911912.1 coordinate 6,415, forward strand.
ACGCGCTCTTCCTTACTGACTACTACAACAACCACGAGAGCGTCATTAGCGCGAAAGGTATAAGAGTAATAGGTGTAACGAAACAGCCCTTCACCGCGACCTTCACCAAGACCAGCCACAGGGACGTACTAGAACCGATAGGGATATACAACCAATACTGGAGTCGGTAGGCTAGTCCAGACCCTGTCCGGGGTAGTACCTAGTTCTGAACCAGTACTAAAGTGGTACCTGAAGCTGAGGGTATAAGAGTAGACTTAGAGACTGTAGTCGTTAGGCAGATTTCTGATATCCTTTCGTACAAGGCCTATAGGTTGTCTATTTGAATCAAGACTCTTCTGCTGTCCCACGCACTCCCATATGCCTCTGAGTGATCCTACGTCCGATACAGATCCGACTTGCCTTACCTGCGCCATTACAGCTATGGCCAGTTAATCTTGATGATTCAAACGCTGCGATGCTGCTTTAAGACGATAAGCGCCACCAATACACTAAGGCTCCCAACATGCAAGGGGGTAAAACACAAGCCACTTTGAGACCAATATGCCTAAAAACAGAAACCAGGCTCTCAGGTTATGGTGACTGAAAACGGAAAGATTAATAGATCTTGGTAACCCAAAACGGAAAATTTAACAGACATGTTGGCAAACAGCACAGTTACATAGTGGTCAGTATTTCCGCTTGTCAACTGACAATGCGCGGGAGACCGGGGTTCAATTACCCGCTGGAGAGCTCATTCTTTTTTTTTGTAAAATCTAAACACACACACACACACAAATTTTGCCCTGGGACCGCAGTGTAACCAGGAACATTGAAGAGTAAGCTGCACGACGATTAGATGTAAAGCAGTGATTTTTGTAACAAGGAGTAAGTTCAAGAGGAAGGGTGAGATCTGGATGCTGCTATGGTTAGTACTAGTTATTTGTTGGGGCCCTGCATAGTCGCTATCTTTAATGTATCAACCGGGACAAAAGGATGCTATTTTTTAGAGAAACAATTAATGTATAGACAAACTAGATATTGTATCTCGACTGGGACTCCCATTAATATGTTCCAATCGGTTGTTCTAAATAAAAGGTGAACTGATCGTACTATGATGCAATAGGTTTCAATCTTCTTCAGCGAGTATAAAATCTCACTACCTTGATATAAATTAAATAAAAATAGTCTATAGGCAGATTCCATATGTCCCTATAAGGCAGAATAGTTCTTTCTACAATCCAATTCGTTTAGCAAAGTTATCGGTAGGTGTAATATGCAATAAAGAATTCGTTATCATTACTAAACGCTCGAAGAACTCCCTTGACCAAGTAATCCCGTGCAATCTATAAAGAAGAAGTCGTTGAAACGAATGCTAATCAATCTGTATCTCTGGAATAAACCCTCTGTAACTCCAAGTTGGCATCAATGTATCCGCACCTCAGTCCCTGCTCATCTTGACGCCGTACTCGGAAAAGAAGTGGCACTGCTTGTTATGAATGACATCAGATGTGTCTTCCTTGAAGACGTTACATCCGAATGTAGCCGCATTAGGCGGTGTATACACTACACGTCATCAGTAAGCAACACTCTGCCCAACTTCAGAGTTCAGCACTGACAATGTAGAGAAACGGCGTAATCAGTCGGATCAGGGTTGGAAATGCGGTGTGTACCCAGATTATCCGCCATATACGTGACCTGGTTCTCCGAGTACGTAGTCTCACGAGTCTTTTTCATGGGTCGATGATTTTTCACATCTTCATCTGTAGGAGTGGCGAAACGGGTTTCGGTCAGGCGGCCCTTGAGAACCTTCATGATGCAGTGTGCGTTGGCGTGGCTATAACGGCGTTAGCATCCGGTTCGGAGTTTGTCGAGCTGCATGCATCGGCAGATGCAAGGCCGACATGTAGATATGTTTGTTTCGAGGATGGTGATGGGTTTGGCGGAATACGGTTCGTCTTACCGGCATGTCTCCTGTACTGACGCAACGATCAATCGATCGGCGAACACAGTCGCTTCATCGTACAGAAGAGCAAGGCCATGGAATGCGAAGGGTTGGAGTCGGAATCGTTGGGGCGACGACGGAGTTGATGGCGGGTAACTAGTGTTAATCACCAGAGGACTTATTTACTTACTCGTGAATCGGACTCTTCTTACCGGGGCCCCATACTAGGATAAGCTGTGCTATTAGCAGGGCATAACGACCGAGATGCCCGGAATCATACCAGATTGCTCTTGCCGTTACCCTTGTCTACCAGGTTGCGTGTGTAGGGAACTTTGTCTGAGGCGAAATAATATCTCTTCCATTCTGACTCGTTGGAAACGTAGGCCTCCATGAGCTGTTGAAGCTCTTTCTCGTCTACATCCGCAGAATCAATGCCGCTGCTGGGCCCCAGTTTCTCATTAATGGCTTTGACGAGAGCGCGGAATTCGTCCACTTCTGTGTTACGGCCAATCATTCTGACAATAAGCGATATGCAAAGATTAATGTGTTGCGGAACTTGTCAGTTGCTTTAATATGGTGATGAGTTGAAATATAGAGCAGTTTGGGTGCAGAGATGAAGGTGAACGCGGTTTTGTAACTGAAAGGGCGGTCTAAGCAAGGCAACCGTGGTGGTGTTGGGAAACTGCGCGTGTGCAGGACGTGATTTCTTATTATGTAACTATCTGCGGGCTCTAAAGCTTGTGCTGTGCGGAGGCGGTCAGTAGTCGCCGTCTTTGGATGCACCCTATACGACGTGTTCTGAGCAAATGGGTGTTTTCGGCGACCCAAAACCTCACAATCGGCTTCTATCGGGCATATCAGCTTGGAGCAGGAACCATGGAAGCATGCATAGAAGCCAAGATAGAAGGTTCCTAAATGACCACGCTAACCATATGAAGTGGCGGTGAAAAGTACTGCCGTAAAGCCGTGCCCCGCTTCGTCATTGGTGGGCTGGCGTCACTCACGCCAAATTTCTGAACAACCACATTGCCTCTCTACATCGACCACAGAGCAAGAAGAGGGTATATAGCACGCCAAAATGTCGACTACAGTGGACAAGGTTAGTGTTGACGCAGGAAGAACGATGTCACACTCTTTGCTAACGGGGTGAAATAGATCAAGGAAATCGAGGCCGAAGTAAGCCATATCCGTTGGACGATTGTCGGAGCGCTACTCACACAAACTGTAGATGGCCAAGACCCAGAAGAACAAGGCGACGTCTTTCCATCTTGGTACGGGACCCCGATCGAACAAGGCATGCCGACATGCTCACCACATGAATAGGACAACTAAAGGCGAAGCTCGCTAAACTGAAGAGGGAGCTTCTTGAGCCCTCGAGTAGCGGTGGCGGTGGTGGTATCGGATTCGATGTTGCTAGGACTGGTGTGGCCAGTGTCGGCTTCATTGGATTTCCCTCGGTGGGCAAGAGTACACTCATGAGCAAATTGACAGGACAACATTCGGAAGCGGCCGCTTACGAATTCACTACGGTATGGGAAGCAAATGCAGTGTAACCGCTAATGACTAACAGTGGACAGCTCACTACTGTACCTGGTCAAGTCATGTACAACGGAGCGAAAATCCAAATTCTCGATCTTCCCGGTATCATTCAGGGAGCGAAAGACGGTAAAGGTCGTGGACGACAGGTTATTGCGGTAGCGAAGACATGCCATTTGATCTTCATTGTTCTGGACGTTAATAAGCCTCTCACGGATAAGCGGGTTATTGAGAACGAATTGGAGGGCTTCGGGATCCGAATCAACAAGAGTCCACCAAACATTGTGCTGAAGAAGAAGGACAAGGGTGGTATTAATATCACCGCCACGGTTCCACTCACGCATATTGATCACGGGGAGATCAAGGCTGTGCTAAACGAATATCGAATGGCAAACGCGGATGTGGCGATTCGATGCGACGCGACGGTGGATGACCTGATTGACGTTATCGAAGCGAAGAGTCGAAGCTACATCCCGGTCATCTACGCGCTCAACAAGATTGATGCGATTAGCATTGAGGAGCTCGACCTGCTCTACCGAATCCCGAATGCTTGTCCTATCAGCTCGGAGCACGGATGGAACATTGACGAGCTGCTGGAGCAAATGTGGGAGAAGCTGAATCTGGTTCGCGTCTACACGAAGCCCAAGGGTAAAATGCCCGATTACTCTGCGCCAGTGGTATTGCGATCAACGGCATGCACTATTGAGGATTTTGTATGTAAATTATTTGCAATGGTGGACCAGGGGCTAACTGCAAGCAGTGTAACTCGATCCACAAGACGATTGTGGACAACTTCAAGCATGCGATTGTGTACGGAAAATCTTGCAAGCATCAGCCCCAGCGCGTGGGACTGTCACATGAGCTTGCAGACGAAGATATTGGTAAGTAGATGACCGTATTGCCCCCGCTTGGTGGAGTTTTGTGGGCTCACGTGTTGGCCAGTTACAATTGTCAAACGATAGAAGCAAAAAAGTCGCAATTTTGAGGCATGCCAGGAGATGGTACGGGAGGCTGTGGACCCAGTGGTGGCATGGGGTGAGATGAGTGGAAGGAGAGATTTGGATGGCTGAGGAGGTCTCAGTGTCAAGGGCAAGATTGGGTCGCAGCAGGCAGGATGAGGCGCAGAGAGAGGCGTGGAGCCGAGATGGCGACTTGTATTGGCCAAGAGCTGGATCCAGTAACAGGACGGACGACAGATGAGGACGAGACTAGGAAGGCAAGGCCGCTTACGGCGGCGCGGATCGTACCTGCCAATCGCTAAGAGAGTGGTTACTTGGGGGACTAGTGGGCGGACCGATACCGTCCGCGGGGTGTTGAGCAGCAAAGCAGGACGAGTGATTTGAAGGGCTACGGAGAGGGCGTGGCACAAGCAGGCAAGCAGTGGTGATTTGAAGTGCAGACAGCACATTTTGGGGGTGGAGGAGGTGCAGTGGGATTTTGTTTTTTTCCCTCGCGTATTGTCGATATTTGGATTTGAATGTGAAGGCATTTGATCAGCAGTGCAAGTGCGAGGCCCAGTTTTTTTTTCACGGCATGGCTTTGGGGGGATTGGTGTAGACGACTAACGGAGGCAGCGGACGATTCAGAGAAATGAGCAGGGGGAGGTTTGCGCTGGCGACTCAGAGGACGGGCTGTCAGTCGGGCGCTAAGGGATTATGGCAGCCGGGGCCTGAGTGGCTGGCGGGCAAAAGCTAGTGCGGATGAGTGGTGTTGATGGGCGCGATTATCGTAGCATTCCGAAAGCGTTTCAGCCGTCGACAGTTTGCGTGTCTCCTTTATGCACCGCCGATGATTGACGTGGTGGCGGCGCGGTGGGAATCGCCACTGGCTCGCGTACCTGAGCAGCGTGGGCGGCGGCGGCGGCGGACGGCGGGTGGAGGGCAGTGTGCGGTGGGTGGCCTTGGGAGGGGAGGGATGGGATGGATGTGTGTGTGTGTGTGTGTGTGTGTGTGTGTGTGGTCGTGGGGATGCGTCAGATTAGCCGGGGTGAGAGGGGAGGCATTTTGGCCATATGAGCAGAGCAGCAATAGCAGCAAGCAAGTAGCAGCAGGTACCATGCCGTACATACATGATGCAGTAATGGTCGGTACACTGTAGCTACGGCCGTGGGCGCGTCCATCCATACATACGTAAGTACACTACTGACATGGTCGCGGTCGAGGCATGCACCGGCGAGCTAGCCCCGGCGGCCGCATAACTCTGGCCCGCGTTTTCCTAGGGGCGCATCCGCGATGAGAGACCCGCACGCGCTAAGCCCAACGTTGCAGCTCGTCGCTTGGCCGGGACGGCGACAGGGATTTGGGGATAGGGTGTGGGTGCATGTGGATGTGGTGGATGTGGGTGTTAGGGTCTGTGTGTGTGCGTCTGTGTCTGTGTGTGCACACGCCAGGCCGCCAGGCTTGCCGGCAACCTTGGGCTCGAAACAAACAGGGCGTCCTCTCCCGCCAGCTGCGGTAGGCCGCGCCCGCATGGCACCGCCCAGGGCCCTGCGACCACCACCGTCCCCAGACTTGTCCTCAAGTACGCGCCAGCCCTTCCCTGCAACCCTCGCCCCATCAGCCATCAGCCATCCTCTCCACCCGCCTTGTACCTACCTGCTGTACATACATACATACATACATACATACATACCTATTCCCACCCATCCACTCATACTACATACTACATACCCACCCATCCCATCCGCGTCCCATGCATGCACGCCCTCGCTACACCACCACCACTACTACTACTACTACCACAACTCTCCCCACGCCCTAGATGCATATGCCTCAAGCCCTCTGCTTCCTCTGACCTCTGTATAACACGGACACTTGCTCCCACGCTTGTGCCCCCATCCCGCCTGCAATAATCCATTCCCTTCGAACAGATCGTCATGAGTCAACTGCACATGGATCACGACCATCACCTCCACCAGGAGCCCTTTGAGGACCAACATTCGGCCTGGCGCCCAGATGCTCCCTACAATCCCCACCACCAGTCGCCTGTCCAGGACTACAATGGCTTCGCAACCTATCCGCCCCTTCCCATGGAACCCATCTATGCCACTAGCATGCACCCTCCCCACCAAGCCCACCAGACTCCGAGAAACACACACCCTCAGTTGCAGCCCCTGATCATGCCCCAGATGCCGCAATGGCCCAGCATGCTCACCAGCCAGTCGACATATCAGGCTCCGCTCTTCCCTTCGGCACCTCCCCCCATTACACCCGCTTCAGCAACCCCAGTCTCCGCCACTTCAACCCAGTCCCGCACTTCATCCACGCCTCGAAAGACCCTTACAGACGCAGACCGCAGGCGCATGTGCCAGTACCACGAGGACAACCCCACAGTCAAGCAAACGGAAATTGGAGGTACGCCCAGCCCATGAGCCCCAGCCTGTGTTTCCCTCAGTGCATCACTGACGTTAATCTAGCAATGTTTGGCGTAGAGCGAAGGTACAACTGCATTTGCCTTGTGCATTTTCCGCCCTGCTAACAGCTGTGTAGTACCGTTTCCAAAGTCTTGCGCCAAAAAGAAAAGTACCTCTACCAAGATGATGGCAGCCGATCGCCCATCAAAAGATCAAAGGGCAAGTTTCCCGACATTGAGCGTGCACTTTCAAATTGGGCGAGAAACCACCAAAGGCAGGGCCTACCGCTATCGGATGCCATTATCCGCGACAAGGCACGCTTCTTTGCACAGACAGTCGGCAACTCGGACAGCCACCTCAAGGCCAACAGCACCAGCTGGCTGGAAAAATTCAAGCAAAAGAATCACCTCATGGGTGCAAAGTCAAGAAAGGGTTCCATAGCAGAAGAGTCCGAGGGAACTTCGAATCCGCCGTCCAACGCGCATACTCCCAGCGCCATCTCACCAACTTCGCCAGGTGGAGTATCACCAGCCACTACAACCATGAAGACTAAGAAGAGCGAAGAGAACCTAAAGACCGAAAGCCCAGACACATATGACTTTGGAAACCACCGCAGGCCCTTCCATTCCCAGAGTAGTACTTCACTGTCGAGCGTCTTCACAGACAATGCACCCTCGACCTTTTCAGGCGGCCCCACAAGTCCTACATCGCTCTCGTCGCCATTCTTCACACCAGACTCGGCCTGTGGACAGAACAACCCATTCATGGCGAATCGCCAGCCTGCCAACGGACAGCCCGGGTCAGGCAACTTTCAGCGGCCGCGAAGCCAGACCTTCCCCATGCTTGTGGGCGTGGAGCAATACATGTCACCCCCGGGCTCCTCAGATGCATTGACTCCAAAGTACGTCAGTAGCGGCACACTCGACTCGCCCATGGCGGATATGCCTGGCACTCTACCCGCCATTGACGAATCCATGTCACTATCGCCTACACAACTGCCCAACTCGATGCAACCCCCTCCCCTACCGGCTACGTCGGGCCAAGCGGACGACAAGTGCTCGTCATGTACCGACTCGTTGTCCATGACACCATCGCAAGAGGAAGCAGCGCGGGCCCTGGAGCTCGTCATGAGCTTCTTCCAGTCGCAAAACGCAGGTTTCGTGGTGGAGCCACAAGAATACGTTACAATTGGCAAGCTCATGGAGAAGCTGCGAATCAAGCGCGACTCCGAGGGCTTGTCCTCTGACATGCGACGGGTGTCAGAGTCCAACTTTGCCACCAGCAAGCTTGAGAGCATCGACGCGATCCACTAATGAGGCGGCTGCGTCACTCGGTATCATGTCTGGCCCTGTGCGCTCTTAATGCGCCTATGATTTACTTTATTCCGTGGAACGGCTTTTGTCGATTCGCTTGGTTTCAGGATGGCAGGATTGTAAAGGCTCCTGGATCATGAAGCCAAGGGTTTTCGATGCACCCTGCCCAAACGACTAACATTGCTCATTGGAGCCACTCTTTTTCTTTTTGATTTTTTTCCTTCTGTTACTCTGATGCACTGCATTTTCATCTCCGCATTATTAGCATTCTTCTTTTTCTTTTCTTTTTTTCAACTTATTCTCTCTCTCTCTCTCTCTCTCTCTTTTACTACGTGCTTTCTATTGTCTGTCTGGCTTGTTATTTTTCTCATTTTCGTATCGCTCGACGAACCACTATACCCCCACTTTGGCAGCGCGCAACAGCAGCACACTGGCACACAGCCCAATTTCCGACTCATTCCTTTAGCAAAAGAAGATTGTAACCGCTCGCGCGGGCCATTAACCTGTACACGTTACCTTAGTGTCTCCATTATTGATTTCATATTTGCTTGGTATGGCGACATTATAGTTTGGAGTAACAGAGTGTGAAGGGAGCAAAGGGTTTCGTACACGTCGTTGTGACCCATAAGTGGCTCGATACAGTTGCTCAACCCCCTTGCCGAGCCTACTGGCCGAATGTAAGGGTTGTTTTATGCTTTGAAATGTTATTAATGCTTAGTACGACCGCGTACGATTGTGCCTGTTGTCCTTAACTGCTAGTCATTTTCCTTGACCTTAATCCTTAGTCGGCAGCGCTGGGGTGTTTGGTGCGGGAGCAGAGCACTGACACACTGGCGCACTGGCGCACTCGACTGATCGCCATACGTACGAGCCTGCGCTTGTGAACAGATGGTACTTGCCGCTCGGTCTCTACAAGTCCGTGCGCCTTCCGGCCACCTCGACCGCCCGCGCACGCACGCAGGGCCCCCCGTTTGCACAAGGGATGGGCGCAAGGTAGCAAAACATCCACGTAAAGGTACCTACCTGTATGTTGATCGTGCCGGAGATTAGCCACACTGAGCAAGTCCATCCCGAAGGCTCCCCTCAACGTGGGCGTGTCTATCCATCCCTAGTGTACACTGCAAGTGGCCGTTCAAATAGGCCAATGGGGGGTATCAGGCGGCTCTTTTTTGCCCTTCTCTTTCCTCCGCCGTTGGCAGCAGCAGCTACAAACCCCTGGTCCCGAAGCACTGACCCTCCTCACTCCTAACACATTGCCCTGCCTTTTCTTCTTTTCCAACCCCCGAGACAAAAGGCGAAAAGAGAAGAAAGGAAACAAGAAACGAGATTACCCACTCACACATTTGCCGAACATACCCTTGACGAGGGGGGAACGAACAGCGAGAACCGAGACAGAAGCTACTTTACTTCTATAATTACAAGCGACACAGATGACGACAGCCCAAACCCACACACACACCTTTTCTCCATTCTCAAACATATCAGGCCCCTGGCGTGATGTACGTCCATGACATCGCTCTCAAACAGACAAGCGAAGACGAGACGAAGAAAGGAAACTTGTACACATCTCAAATCAGCTACGTCGTTTGTCTCAACAATGACATGTTGTTCCCGTCCTCCCCCTTTCCCCCATCTCATCTAGAACACTTTGTCTTGTTGCCCCTTGGTTTCAGACACGCAACGACACGGCAAGAGCAAGAAGAATTAGAGTTCAAGAAAGATTTTTTCACAACGCCCTTTTTGCTTTTCTCGGGCTTGTTTGACGGCACGTACGTACGTACGTTAGTTATCGGTATGTAGAGTAACACAAAGAGGCGGCGCGCCTTTTCCTTCCTTCCCGGCTCCCCGAATAGCACGTTCGAGACAACACGGGGGAGCTAAGCGGGCAGGGCGGGCAAAGCCGCAGCCAGCACCAGCAAACGCGCAAAAAGTCAAAAAATAAAAGGGCTGCCCAGAAGCGGGTTTCCCATCTTGTTATTTGCTTTTTTTGGCGCAGCTCGCTCGCTTGTTAGTTCAAGCCACGGGGAAAGCACTGGCGCCCGTTGGGAACGGAGAGCGGTGTGTGCGTTTCTTTTTTTTGGGGGTTAGGAGGAGGAGCGAGGAAGGAAGGAAGGAAGGGTAAATCGGTAAAGGTAAGGTAAGAATAGTGTTGCAAAGGGGAGATTGTGAGGTGAAGGGGAGTGGGGGCAGAGTATGTAGCGAATCATGATCACTACTAGGCAAAGGGGAATCAGGGTCGTCTATGCGTAGGGGCGACGACGACAACAGACGGACGGGGTGGGGGGGCGCTGCGGACGCACGGATGGGCGTGTGTCTGTGTGTGCATGTGTGTGCATGTGTGTGTTGCGACGGATTGGGACGGGTGGGGTTTGTGCGCGCGACCGTTTTGGGTGGGATGCAGCATTTGTTGCTCGTCTTGTCTCTTGTGTCAGATCGGCTCTGTTTTGGGCTTTGCTGAGGTTCAAAAAAAGGCTATAGTAAATAGTGATCCATCAACGCGAGTCGTGGGGGGTGTTTTTTTTTACTATTATCGAACACCCTGCTCCCTTTCGCGCCCCTTCCCCATTCTTTCTCTCTTTTTCTCGGCCGCCGAGAAATGATGTGTAGCTATTTGAATATATATGCCGAGAGTGGGGGCGAGGGGAAGGGGGGCGGAAATCAAGATCTACCCCCCCCGAGTGACAGGTTTTACTTAGTTTGGCATTGTACGTTATAGGATAGGGTATAGTATTAAGCTTGTAGTAAGTATGACTTTTACACATGTAGCGTGTTGCATGTTGCATGTTGCATGTCTTTCTTTCTTTCTTTTCCTCACAAGTAAAACGCGTTCGCTTCCATTCTTAGCTTTTGCTTCTGCTACTCTATCTGCCGTACATTTCGCTTCGGAGCTTAAGGAGCGTGGTTGTTGGAAAAAAAAAAAAGCAAAAAAGGAAGCAAGAAAAAGAAAGAAAACATGGTCTACTAATGCAGGTAGCCCGTTTTGCCGAAACCAGCTAAATCTTTTCGCTTTTCTGTTTACTGCAAGTTGCTGGCGTTGTTTTTTTCTTCACTGCAAAAACCTCATATATTCCACCTTGGGACATTTTTGCTTGGTAAAGATGTACATGTACTGCTGGTTTGGGCGATGGCGCAAAAAAGCTAGATGATCTGTACTTAACACCAAGCGAGTCATCTTTTTTCTTTGAGATTTACTTTTAAATTCGCCGAACTGTCCCCCCCCCCCCTTCTTCCCCCCTTCGGATCCCGAATAAAGCTTCTAAAACGGAAAGCTGAAAACGGAAATGAAGGGAAATAGCTCCAGAAAAAAAAGACGTTTTACCAAAAGCAACATGCGATCAAGCCCCCGAAGATGCACCTAACCTGAGCAACATGGCGAAGGAAAAAGCAAGTCACAAAATCCCCACAACCCGGCCCTTCCGCTCAGACTACACATGGCCGCATTCGGCATCCATTTCGGCATAGTGATGGGCAATCTTTGCTTTTGGCCCCTTTTTTTGTGGTGTTCCCAGTTACGCGGGTGGGTGTGGGTACTGGGCATGGTATGTAGGTACTGTGGGGACTGTAGGTTGAGTAAGATAGGTACGGGGCTGACTGTCTGTACTGCGCTTCGTATTCGCAAGTACCTAGGAATCTTTTTACTTGCTTTGCTTTCTTGCTTTCTTGCTTTCCTTGCTAGTATTTGTGAGTGGGGCTTTGTGTGAAATGGGGATATGGATTGCCTTGTTTTACAGTAGAAGAAGGATCGATGCAGTGTATGAGGCGTCTATTTTCCTTGCGTTCTTTGAAGCAGTAGTACATAGTAGATAGTACATATCAGAATGCAGTCTTCAACTAGTATCATGCAGTCGCGTGCAAGGTTCAGTAGTAGGAGGAAATACGAGCACTTTTTCTTCATTTCGTCATAATACAGCGTTTTCTCCTTGACCTTCTTTTTCTTCTCTCGCTCCACGTACCGAGGCGCGAGACCGCGGCGCGCGGGTCGACCTGACAGTCTGCATGTGCAACATGGATGACGCTACTTGTCTTACGCACCTGTCATAACGGCCGAGGGCCCAGTTCTGCACTTCACAAAAGTATGCATAATTACATATCCACACATCTACGTATCTACGTATCTACTCTTGACTCTTCCGTCGCGCGCAAGTGGAGATGCACTCTTCGGCCCTTATATCTATGTACGTAGAGATCTCGATGCTACTAGGCGCCGTCCCCGACTCCGCGTCCCCGACTCCGCGTCCTCGCGATGCGCATGCAAGATCAAGCCCCTCGATGATCGAATTCGGCGCGCTTGCACTTGCAAGCGCCAAAGGGGAATCAGAAAGAAAAAAGAAGGCTACTAGGCGAATACGAATGAACGCGTTTGGGTGCCTCGGGTGAAAAGAAAATCGCATACGAATAGCTGGAACCAAAAAAGATAATAAAATGAAAAAGTCGTTTGACAAAACGTGCCATTACACAAGGTGCAAAGCAAAAAAAAAAACGTTCAATTACCGTGCTTCATTCTCCACACACACACACACACACACACACAAACGTACACGGCTGGGATAGCCTATTCTTTCTTGATCTACAACAAGAAGATGTCGCTTCGGCTTTGCGCCACAACAGCCAATAAAGCCTGTTGCGCAAAAACAAAAGTTAAAGATAAAAAAGCATGTTCTTTCCGAGTTTAGGCGGCTCCCCCGCACACACAGTGGGGTCTAGATGGGCGGTCGAACGCGCAATCCACAATGCACAATGCGCTGGCAAGAATTGGTTCAGGGAACAATACCAGATGGGCAAAACTTCACAATTGCCATGTTCTCGTTGGCTCCTTTTCTCTTCACGTCGTGGTACCTGCGTTGTACTAGCGGCACCCACGTGACCAGCTTTCTATGCTGTGCAACGTAGCATGGGGAGGCCGAAGAGGGGGGTTTGCGCGCGGAACCAGGCTGACAAGCAGAATTTCTTGGAGCAACAGTATCCCGGCATCTGGATTTTTTTGGGCTCTCGGGTGACATGTTGATGGCAGTTTTGGCACATGCGCGTAACACGGACAAGCTTCTGGACTGCTCTCAGCCACGTACAAAGTCACATTCACATAATTCTCAGAGTGCGCCGAGTGGTCGTGTCACGTGTGGCCGATAAGACACAGATTGCTAGCTGTGGAATTGGCGGCAGAATAGGATCAATCTGAATGGCAGAAATCTCGCAACGGCATCTACGCATTGCATACGCAGTGTGCATTACTGTTCCATATAGAAATGACAGTGTTACCCATGCGTCAGTGGTTGACGTGTCCATGCCGCCTTGCACTCCCTGTCAGGTCTGTTCTCCGGTTACCTAGAGAATACCACTCAGTCGCTAACCAGCCAATTTTGCATGAACTGGTCTTGCAAGTGCAACTCACGTCGAGCAGAAAACATGACTCGCTATCATGTGGCGAACTAGCAGCAAGATTTGCATTGACAGAATGTGCGTCATGCTCATCTCCCGTTGTCACTTAGACGCCGACTGCTATCATACGATACACTGCAAGCGAACAGCTCATCCCTCGCTCATCATCTAATATTCTGCCTCATTATTGAGTGAGGCGTACGACTAGCAATGCCGTAGCTGCTTGTTTCATCCGAAGTGGCTGCTGTAAGTCTGCCGTACGCCGCACTATTGGAACCTCATACCCACCCCACAAAGGGTGGCGAGGCTTCGATTCCGCAAACAGTAATTGCCCGCTACGGGTGATGTTTTGCATTTCCCGAGTCAACTTCCCCGCTTCCGTCTTCAAGTGGCTTTTCAAGCTGTTTAACCGTTGAAACATGGGTTGAGAGAGAAGCGTTGCTGCCCATTACGCCCCTTGATCACCAATCGGTTAGCGAGAGAGAGCATGGTAGATGCTGGAGTGTTCACGACGCTAGGGCCGTGCAAAAAGAAGGGTTGCTGGTCTTTACTAGACATCCCTGGCCCAAACGCCACTCAGGGACGGGCGACGTTGCATCTCGCGAAATCCTGAGATAGTGAGCGCCTCCAGGGTCGTGGCTCTTTCCATAGTGCGCATCGCGCGGCTTCACAACGTGCTGCCGAAACAGGCTTCCCTGTCTGCCTCGGGAGTTCAAAGGATCAACGTTTCAACGATTATCCTTGAGCACCGAGTCAGTCAACATGTAAGTTTCGCCGACAAAGACATGTAGAAAAGCGGGCATGTGCAGACCTGAATCCTACGCACGCGCCCTCAACGCGCGCGCGTTATACGATAGGATTAGAAAGGGTGAAAGCCTCAAGATGCAGAGCTGCGCCGCAAGAGGAGGCAGCCCCGGCCATCACGGCCACCACGGCCTCCGCGCAACTGCTGCCCAACCGGACACCAATGCCTTGAAACAGTATGATCACACCATCAGGCTCTCCAGGTACGACTTGTCAGGTACAGCTGTGCTGTAACCCCGGCGAGAGCGATAGGTAATTGTCGATTAAGGCCTGTACTCAAGCGCATGCGGGGTAGTTTTTTCGAAACCCAGAGCTTTACAGTCCACCGTGGCTTCAGCCAAAACAGGTTGTAGCAATTGCATATTTGGAACTTGATCGGGAGTAGAAATTTCATGTGTTTGGAATTGAAACCGCTTGAATTCGCTAGAAATAGTCGAGGAAAGACTGGTGGCGACATAAATGCTCCGCGGCGAGCGATGGTTCACGATAGCACCGCGAACCAGACCCGCTATCAGATACATGTCGTGCTGTGGGGCTTCAATGCAAGGAGGAGTGGGACTGCGACAAGCCAACTTTGGCACGTGAATGTATATTCAAGGTAGGCAGGCTGGTCCGATTGAACAAAGGCATAGCAGAGACCGTCTCTGTTGCCATACCGTATCGTTTACCGTCCAATATCGATTTCTTAGGGCTGCCGGTTGTATGCGATTGATTTATCCCCGCGCAGTTGTCGAACTGACACGGACCGTCGCGCTCCCCGAGCGGCTGAGATATGGGCTGTCCAAGCGCTGTTCATACACGTGCACTAGACTGCTGTTCCCCTGCTACATGACGATATCTCCTAACATCCGCTTTGCAGCAGACGTAATGGAGGGTAACTTTGCTCGAGATTGGTTCGAGGTTAGGGTAATACTGTGGGGTATCTCGTAATACACTTCTCGTAGTTTCCGTTCGGCAATAGCCTGAATAGTCAGGTGGTCGCCGCTGCATGCAGCCAGCCCGCAGTTTGGACGCCATGTGCCTCAACAATTTTTTGCGGATGAATTTTTTGATTGGCCAAACCCCCTCTTTACAAGGAGCAGCGGTGTATTTACTACGTCTCACTACGGGATGCGCGGTGAGTTGGTAATACATGACAGTACATCATGTAGTTGCGGTTGTCGCTGTTGTTGCGCCCATACGAGGAAAGACCTGCAGAGGAAGCATGTATGCGACCAGGAACCCAAGTCATGAATCTAGCGGTCACCTGGACAAGGTAGAAGCAGTGACAAGCGCGCGACGGGCCGCGCCCAGCGGTTCGCACACACTGAGCGGTGAGACTTTGTTCGGCGCCTGGCAACAGAAGAGCGGGTCTTCAACTTCAGTTGCGAATTCATGACGGTGAAAATGCCATTGTCTCAGCTGATACGCTCTTCCAAAAGATCCTTTACGCTTTGCTCCCCTAATTCCGGGAATAGACGCAGGACAATCAATTCCACAATCTGGAAAATCAGGTGCTTGTTGAGATACGTGTCATCGAGACAGCCTAGAACGTCTTCGATTTGCTGAGTCTGAGACTCGCACTCATCGCTCGCAAAGAAAGTTGCTGCTACCTTAGCTGGGACTAGATTGAGGAGTGTAGCGGCACAACAGTGCTTGATCGTCTTGATCTCTTCGTCCGTTGGCATTTGGCGTGGAGGCCCAAGCGTGTTATTGGGGAAAATGGTAGCACGAAAGGTGCGAAGCGCCACTGGTAGGAAAGCGGGGTTCAAGATCCTGGTGCGTATAGTGTTGGAGAGAAATCTGCAGATGCTCGTGGTTAGTGTCCGCAATACGATGGAGACATATGAAGGCAATTGGTGCGGGAACAGGACAAATGTGTGTATCGGCCTCGATGGACAACCTAGGCCGCGGGACAGGTAGCTGGTGGTTGAATATGACGGAGACCAGGCGCATAGAGCCAATGGGTCGAGCGAAGGTGGAGAGGGATATTGATGTGGTTCACAAAGTGAGGCGAATGCCCATGTCAATCGAAATTGACTGGTTGTACAAGAGCGCAACTCAAGCAGTCGCAGTCAGCTCAAGCCGCACCCAAAAGGTCGGGTTCTGGGCTATTCGTCGAATGCTTCAATGCATCGGACGAGCGAAGCGCATGCTTGCCAGTACGGCAAGGCGATGGCACTCGAGTTGCAGGCCGCTAAGATGCAAAGACGGAATTTCGAGGCGATGTCAGCTGGCGCCGGTCATGGTGGCATGGTCGGGATCTTTTTTGACCAATGCCGGAACCCACACTCAGTACGGGCAGGCGTGAGGAGAACGATCGGTGAGACGGCCTAGGGTCTGCAGACCCTTTGTAGGCTCCCATGTTGTCCTGTTGGCTGACGGAAAGTCGCGCTGCAGACTTGTCTGGGCCCATTTGCAAGCATCGTGCGTTGCGCGGTGGTGTTTGGCAAAAGTGAGGGGCCAAAAGTGCCAAGTCGCGATGTCCAAAACGTGTCGAGTTGCCGCCCGGAACGGGTGCTGAGGCTTGCATGAGACAATGCGCCACGGCAAGGATACTCCGGTGTGTGAGCCTGCGGGCCGTCGCATTCGCTGAAGCCAAGTCAAGTGACCGAAATCGCATGCGGAGCTATCTCGCCCTGTGTCGCACGGACCAGCACCACCCCGACCACTGGCCAACCACGGCATCGAGAGGAAAAAGAAGATATTATCGTAACTCACCTGTCCAACACACCATCCGTCTCACCCACCCTGCCTGGACCGACCAAGGCTCCACGATGGAGCATTGAAGTGAAACCTGACAGCCAAGGCATGCGGCTATCTAATTCAACAACCTGTGCTGCACAGCTCCACAGCGCCATACTCACTACGGGCCGTTTGGCACCCAACGGGCGCCTTGACGTCGTCGTTTCTGTTTGCGGCATTTGTAATTGGCCAAGCGCTTGGCCCGATGACTGCTCGCTTGTGACATATCTCGACGGGAGAGAAGATGATGTCGCAATACACAAGATCACTGCGCGCGCCGCAGTAAACGCCATGAATGCATATTGGACAACAGCCCAGAAAAGTCCCACCGTCGATGCTAGCGAGTGCCTAGGGCGCTGCTGTTCAGCGTCCAATCGCTCTGTCGATATAGCTTCCGTCCCTTCATGCGGCAAAAGCCCGTAGCGTTCCAGACGGGTCAGTGATTGCTCTCCATTAGAACCTTCTGATTGGGAGTCCTTCTCTTTCGTAGCGTCCGTCTGTAGCACTTCAGCTATTCTTGTAATACCCTCCCATAATACCCAGCCCTCACAGGCTTTCCCGCTAATGCCGTTTCCGAGGATCATTTCCGCAAAGATCTCGGCAACTAGTGCGCGAAGACATCCATTCTCTAGATCCTCAGTGGGTAGAAGTAGAGCCAATACGCCGTGAACAAGCAGTTGACGCCATGCTGATTCACTTTCCCGTTGTTCAACAACTGAGGCCGGAATCATATCCGTTGGAACAGGCGAGAGTGCAGGGTGCGGGTGGAGCGTATGGTAGATTGTACGCGGGTCTGATATTAGTGAATCGTACGAGGTGGCTTGTCGCTTCGCTATGCGAAAGGCTAGCCACAGAGTGTCAGACACACTTCATGCAATAGTCCAGGATCGGAATCACCTACACCTTAGATGGGACTCAAGTAACTCAGGGATCTCGTCTAGCAACAGTGATTCCAAATCGACTTTTCGTAAGCGCTGCTCAAGACCTCTGGTACAATGAGCAATGATCTGAATCACTTCATTGACAAATACTTGGTCTGGAGTGATCTTTGAGTACCACGTCTGTACAAACTCCTTGATGATCACAGAAATGACTCCGTATAACTGAAGATCGACCGCATTTGAGCTTGTCAAGGGAGGTAGCACATCTTCAATCGGCCGCGGTGTACTGCGTCCTTTCTCACCGTTGCCAAGTAGCACATTGTGGGAGCACAGCGTACGTCGAATAAACGCTGCAGTCGCTTTGTCCGAGGTAGGATCTAACCGAAGCTTCTGAGAATCAGCTAGTCGATTTGGGCTTGTGGCACGAAGATGATTATGGAGGTTGCTCCCTGTAGTTCCTGGAGTAGGTGGTGCTGAGGCCCGAAGGCTTGGTGGCTGCGAAAGAGGGACATCGGAATCCTGGATCATGCTCTCCGCCATCGTAGGAAGATTCTCATTATTGCCTACACTCAGCAAATCTTTTAATACGTGACGAAGGTTTGCTGTGCGGTCGAGGTGAAGGTCGTTGTTGAAAGGTGAATGTAAAGTGAGCTATGACGCTAGCTGATCATCAAGGCTGGTAAGTCTAGCCGAAGCTTGGCACCTCCAACCTATGTGTCACGTCGTCACGTTGTCACGCGCCAACGCTCATTCACAACCTTCACGGTCAACATCAACATGACAACCCCAAATTCAGATTGTAGGTAGCCAAGCATACTACTGGTTCAATATGCTCATGCTCTTCTTAGCGGTGATAGTCGAGGTCGAAGCGCAACTGAAAGACATTGTTCAAAACCTCTACAATCTTATTGTACAAGCATATGATCACCATGGCAACACGACACAAGAGGCTATGAAGCGTGAGATGTGCGTGAAGAGTTCTGTAACTTGAACTTATGTGTAGCTGACGCGTATACAGCCAGTCGCTGGTGCAAAACTTAGTAAAGTTATCGAGGACTGCACCTTCTGTACAAATCGATATACCACCTGAAGTCATGTCCTATGTCGAGAACTCCAGGAACCCTGATATTTTCACTCGCGAGTTTGTGGAAACTGTGCAGCGGATGAATCAGATGCTGAACGGCCGCATCGATGCATACCGTATGTTGCAAGAGCAATTAGCCTGGCAAGTCTCGAATGCTATCCCAGAGCTCAAAGAAGACGTTACCTCTGTGGTGGAATCTACTGGCGGGAAATTGCCAGCGTAGATGCCTCTGCTTCACATTCATTATTACCAGAACTATTACTTGGAGTCCAGATCATCGTGGAACTCGACCGATATTGTAAACTCGTCCCGTGTTGCATGCATAGCCGGCCGATCAACTGTCAGCAGATTCTCGATAAAGTCACATATTATCTCTCTATGACCGCACAACGGACTGGGGAGCTGTTCTTCGTGATCACCCCTACAACGTAAAAGTAGAATAGGTTTTGCTTCCGCAATGCCGCGCAATGATCTCCCAAAAAGTACTACAGCATTGAAGGATATTCTTCCAATAGGATAAAATACATTTTCGGACCGTCTTCTGAGGAATATAAAACCTGTGGTTATTCGTGAAAGAGGGTCCTAATAAGGTTTGCGGGGGTTCTCATTCAATCTTGAGAAAATGCTTGTATACTAGCATAAGAGAGCAAAACAAGCAGCAGATATAGTTTCAATCCGGACTTTCTATACACCTTGTCCTCAGTTTGTGCCCCGAGCCATGTCATTTGAGTCTTTTCCCCTTGCCCTTGTCAGCAAAGCAAGGTATGTAGTTAGACCCCGTGACCATAACGACAGAGAACGATACGACTCGTTTTCCTTACAGATGTGACTCGCCGTCAGACCATTGTCCCAGTGTATACATGTCAAGACGCTCCAGGGTATGATCCTTCTCTCCTCCTAGTCATAACAGCGAATCAGCGTCCATATCGCATAATTTCCCCCTAAGGCGAGCAGGTAAGTATGGCGAGAGAAATCGACTCGAAAGTGAAGTGAGAGCCGATGCCCCTGTTACGGGAACTCCGGCCGCGTCGTGTTGTGGCTTTCGGTCCGAAGCGCATATGTCATACATAACTGAAAGTTTCACACGGCCGGTATTACGCCGTGCGCAAGTCTTGTCCCCACTGATCAGCTATGAAACGGACTGAGGCTTGCGCGTTTAATGGCTGGCCTAACCAATGTAACAGTAAGCAAAGTTTTCGTCTTTGGAACTATGTGTCTCGGAGTCGGGGACGAGATTGTCCCGTAGATCCATCGGTCCCCAGACTTCGAGACGAGGAGCATGTTGGACAGAGCGCTCTAGATCTATCGGCGTTACCCCAGGTATTGAGGATTGTGTATTATTTAGCTTTTGAGCAATATGGCTGCATCTTATGATATTGTTATACCATGTCCGTCGACACAACTCAGTACATTGTCAGGGCGACAAGTTTTGCATGAGATATTAATGCATGTGATTGAATGAAAGTACATCATCATTTATTGTGAGCATTAACAAAGCCAGAGAAGGAAGTATATACTGAATATCCTTGATTTTGATTGTGAGTAGTCATACAACTGTGCAGGGGTTGAGATATAGAAATATGTGACAACAGGGAGAGACAAGGGGGAATACGGAACCATGCTCCCGAACAGTGATACCCAAGTTTTTGGATCCCTCTTGGCCGATGTCGGAAGCCGATAGTCTCATCGCCTTTATGGACAATCGTACGATATACACTTCCAAATCAACATATACACATAACTCCATTGCAAGCAACATACTCGCGCCCAAGTTATAGGTTCAGGAATGATGTCACGATAGATTTCCTAGGATGATATAACAAATCGCCGAAACTTGGAAGTAGAGGGTTGTGTCGACCTGGAACTTGATAATAACTTGCAAAAGAAACCCCCCGAGACTATTGAAGGTTTGGCTATAGCTCACTAGGAACAGAATGTGTCGCTATTGAACAACAATCTTTGGGAATGGTTAGCAAGAGTGTGGATTCTGGTACGGTTTCTTGAACTTATGATGTTAGTCGTTGACCTCTGAGACTGTATAGAGAGTGAGCGAAGAGCAGCTCGACATGTTCAAATAATTCAATTCTGAGTAGTAAATACCAATTTATCTCAGTCTTCGATGAGATAGCATAACAAAACACGTCATTTACAGTACCAAACCATGCTGGAGCATAGCATTATACTTCGAAGTGCGAGAAGACTCTCAACTAAGAAGTTGTCACTCCGAACGAATGTCCACCACATCACGAAAATATAACGAAAGTTTTTAGCACACATTATTATCAGTTAACAATTTGCATTAATATCTACTCCAATGCAACATGTGTGATTTTGGAACTTTCAGTATCTCGTTGAACGGAGAATAGATATCACGAAACCCATCTTAGATAGTAGCAATTCACACTGTGCCTGAATCTAAATGTATGAAAAACATGTAAATCACTTATCTTAGGGGACTGTATCTACATATAGGCTAGACAACAACACGACTAACCTAGTATCCTGGCAGAACAGTTTTCCACCAAGAGTGTCAATGGACGCGTACAATTCTTCGTTGCTATCTTCATAGCTATCGTACCCCTTCCCAAAATATGATTCGAAAATATCAACTTCTTCTCCCTCCTTAATCAAAAGCGTCTGTACATTTCAACCAGTCGGAGCCTCACCTCCAACAATCTTTGTACCTCCTGTAATTCGACAAAAAAA
This sequence comes from Bipolaris sorokiniana ND90Pr, assembly GCF_000338995.1. Lineage (NCBI taxonomy): Eukaryota > Fungi > Ascomycota > Dothideomycetes > Pleosporales > Pleosporaceae > Bipolaris > Bipolaris sorokiniana. The sequence continues at coordinate 28,112 of NW_006911912.1, forward strand.
GGGAGAAAGACAAACGTGCAGTACTTTCACCTACAAACACTGATCAAACAGCACCCAACAGTCTTCTTAGCAAAAAGAATTTTAAGGGCGAAGGCGATGTTAAATACACACAATCCAACAAATCTCTCAATACATATACGCTACATACCATCCTCAGTAAGACCCAGCCAAGCCAAACGCCTAAAATTAGAAGTAAATCTCTTGTTCAAATTCATCAAAATGCTAAATCACATACTTCAGTCATTCTTTGCGCAAAGACTACTTCTTAGGGAGGGGGAGGTTTACAACTTTTACGTACAGCACCAGGCTTTTAAGTAAAAAATCTGTTAATGACAACGTGTAGGAAAGAGAGAATGAAGAGGACCGAGCATATACATTCTTGTTGATAACGCTGCAATCAAAAAACCGTGTTCCTCATTCTTGGCATTCGTACTTGGAAAACTCAGCGAAAGGAGTAAAGAAGATGAGGAAAACTCCTTGATCCGCCATTGATACCAAGCCCATCACTAATCAGACGAATTCTTCTTGCTCAATCAGCAGAAACCAAAAAGAAAATGACAGACCAAGTCTCGGGATGCCATTTGTCTTTTTTTTCAAAAAAAAAAACTAGCCTCGAGTTCCTGACATACGATATGAAACAACTCCACACCATGCCAATCTATCTCTAACACCCCTCCCTCAGATGCAAGATGCAAAAAAAGCTCCAGTCCAGTCCAGTCCAGTCCAGTCCGATCCAACCCAATCCAGATCAGAAAAAAAAGAGAAACCCTCCCCCTACCCCTTCTCACATCTTTTTCTCTTTCTCTTCACGGCCCCGGAAACCCAATCTCCTCCCTCTTGTCATCCACCACACGCCCATACTCTAACAATAGCCTAAAAAACCACGCTTCAAAATCCACATTCCTAAGCACCTTATCATGCCACTCTGTACTCCTCTTCGCAATCCGTCGCGCCCTCTTCTCCCCCTCACTATCTCCATTCCCCCCAACTTTGCCACCATCTGCATCGCTATGATCCAACTTGCCATCTCCATCCTTATCGGATACTTTGGTGCCGCTGAACCAACGGACAAGATCGAGATGCTCATCACCGCGGAGACTGAGGGGGATATAGTGGACCCATGGTTTGAGCCATTCGGCGTGCCATTCGCGGAAGAGGGCCATTTTATAGGTGAGGCTTTTGCTTTTAAGGAAGCTGTAGAAGCGGCCGGAGAAGGCGTTTCCGTCCATGTCGAGGAGGTGCTTGTAGTACCATGCGTCTTGGCCGTCGACGCGTTCGGTTACTTTGAAGAACTCTTGTTGGGCGTCGCAGTCGCCAGGGTCGCATTGGCCGATGTGGGAGAACTGCACATCTATGAGGTTCTTCAGAGCTCTGCGATCAACCTCGGCAATAGTATAGTTGGTTATAGTATCACCAGCCTTAGACGGGCCGCGAACTGGCTCCAGAATTTGAGCTGTATCTGGTGCATTGAGGCGTCGGACAACGTGTTGGCGGTGTTGGCGTCTCCAGCCACCATTACGACTGAAGCCTCCCGTTGTAGAGCCGCGCCAGTAAAGACTATTCGTTTTGTTTTCCCAGGTTGTGTCGCGCGTTTCGTCATAGCCTACCTTGCCCATCCAATACCACGGGCTCGGATACAAAATATCCTGGAAGCTGGAAATCTTGGACTGTGAGAATACAGGTGTGAGCTCGTGAATGATATTGAAAGCGTTGGGTCGTTCGAAAAATCCGTATGTCGAGGAGAGCGATGGAGAATTGCAAATGTCGGAGAAGGCGGTCGTATTGTAAACAAAACCTAGATCACTGGCGGCATAGACCTTGCGGTTGTCAGCAGCATCGTCTTCAAAAGTCTGGGCCTGTGAGTCGGCAGGGCACGATAATCTCGAATGAGTCCAGGTCTGCTGATGTGCGAAGCGATTGAATTTGGTCGTGCTGCTTTCAACAAATCGAGTGCCATCATTTAAATCCGCCGGATGAGCAGAAAACCCATTGCGAGGAGAAGCATTCTTCGCAGAACGTGGAAGAACTTCGTTTCTTGCCTTGGCAACCATCGAAGAAAGAAGGTTGTTGGGGACCACGACTCGTGGTTCGTCGTGCAAGTTGAAGCCTAGGTCCATGTCGGGCAGGTATTGTACGAATTGCTTCATCATGCCAATGGTCGCCTGTTGCTGCCATTCCTCGCCATTCTGGTAGTTCTCTACTGCCCCATGTCTTATGGCAACAGCCAGTAATGAACTGTCCTCATGACCGAGGGCGTTCGCAACGCGTGACCGGATCGTTGCTGGCTTCAGCGCCCAGAACGGTAGTAGCATCTCATTGATCATGTCATATTCATCCACCATTACAACACCATTTCGTGTAGTAAATTCGTACCATTTATCGAAATGTGGAGGCGGCGGTATCCCGTACCTACGGCGGTATTCAGCCACAGCCTCAGCTAGAGACTTTGACTGTCGATTGAGAAGTTTTTGAAAATCTGCTTCAGCCGCATCCATCAGCTGAGCAGCTGGGTGTCCTTTACTCATGTCCATCGGGATTGGATCCAGCAATGGGTCAGAAACAACATCAGATGGAACAAAAAACCCGTCAGATCTAACTGGCTTTGCTTGTGATGCATTGTAGCGCCCTACAAGTAGCCCCCCAACTGCAGTAGCAGTGGCGAGGAAGGTGATAATTCTCAATCCCCTGAAACGTCGCATTTCACCCGTCTCACGAAAGCGCTTCTCTGAGAGATAGACTAAGGCAGTTGAATCGAAAATGACCATGAAGAACATGAAGGAGGAGGACGGCGCGGAGAACATTTTCGTGCCAAGAAGCGAGAATACAGTTACTAGAGTTAGGTGTCCAGCGCCTATTAGGTAGAGCTGCAGGGAGTCAGCTGGTTCAAAAATTCCCTAGATGAGAATGCCAAAGATCTAGGCCTAGATGAAGCATTCGGGGAGGATGTCATACCATGATAAAAGTGAGCAAATTTAGGAACGCGGTCACAGGCAGCATCCATAAGAAACACTGAAGAATGCGGAAGTTGTGTACCTCTCTCCATTCGCGCTTGTAATCCCGGTACACAGGTTCCCATGTGATGTTACTCGCAGATACTGAGGACTCCATGAGAATGGATGCAATACCGCACACGACAGCAATGGCTACGGCGACATCTCTCAGCACCGCCAGTCGCTGTGCCTTTTGAACCCCGGATATCGAAGCGCGAAGATCCATAGTACCAGCCGTGTGCCTGCGCTTGGTGTCTTCACCTTCATCCGGTGCTACAGTCACGATTATGGACCTGAATGTAATAAGACCAACGGCCGCAAAAACGGCGCTACAAAGTCCAAGCATAAAGGTGGTAGGTATGGTGTAGACGCCCAGGGCACAGCTCGCGCAAACGGTCAATACCAACAACGTCCCGGGCTGATCTATGTGACCTGATGCATCAGCGGGGAGTTTCTTCTCGGTGGCATGGGCATGGTCGTCCGGGACGGTGTAGGTCGGCAGGGCGAGGCGCTTGGCAAGTAGTTCATTGTCGGCGAAGAAGTTGGTGAGGAAGAGCAATAGAGCCTGCAGGGAGTCAAGAGGTGCGAGAGGGAGTCGTTGTTACACAGGCGGTTACCTTTGTAGCCCAAATGCCATGTTTGTCGCACGCGGCGCGGTCGCATACTGCTGATAGAGCCAAGAGTGCGCCAGCCAGCCAGGCGGCCTTCCTCTGCGGCCTGCTGCTATTGGAGTATATACCGACCCAGAAGACTGTGGGTACCCATACAATGAGCCAGGAGATTGCTGTCACGAGGAGCGAATGGTGCGTGGGCGTGTAGAGGGCGGCGACAGCCGTGAGGACGACGTAGAGCGGTGGCGCGAGCAGGAAGAGGGCGTCACGGTATTTGACGACATGATCGGCAAATGTAGAGAGGGCTGGGTGCATTGGAGCAGAGGGTTGGTCAGCGCTCGTCGGAGGGCATCGAAATGTCTGGTATGCGTCGAGCCGTCGAGGGCATCTTGTTGTTGGTCTACGGCCAGTGAGCGCCGCCGAAGAGGCCGTCGCTGCCGATCTTCAGGGTCGCAGGGTGACGCCATAGCTTCCACCAACCCTCGACCTTGGCCTGCATCAGCCATCCAGCAGACTGGTGCTGCTTGGTGTGATATCTAGATCTGATTTGCTGCATCTCTTCAGAGCATTCTGTTTCAAGCTGTTTCAAGCTGTTTCTCAGGCCGCTTTTGCCATATTAGTTTGCCATGAAAATGCGATACAAGTGCGCACACGACAGGGACTGTATGGCCACGTGTATGGAAGAAACAGCAAAGAGCATCTTCACATAGCCCGACATTCACCCTTCGAATTTCCCTGAGGACCGTCGTATAGCCCAGAGAATACGTGCTGCTTAATCTGTGCCTGCACATCCTGCCCGAATATTCGTTTTACTTCGGACATACTCTATTAAGCAATTCCCCATGCAGCAGATGGGGTCTTTCACAGACACACGCCCCAATGAAGAGAAGCACACAACATTTCACATATACAACGAAAAAATACCCACTCTAAACTCACCAAACCACCATTCATCATCCAGACACCGCACAACCTCCAAGCCCGCATCCTCCCTCTAATACAAGATTGCCCATTCCCCCTCCCCTCTTCCACACCACGTACCCTCTCCAAACCCTCCTCCACCCATCGTGATCCAAACCGCACCCCACGCCTCCAAGCCTCCAGCCCCTCCCACAAAAGAGGCACAAGATCTTCAAAAAATCCTCAACCCCACCTTCCCTCCAAACCTCCTACGTATCGTGCACCAACAACAATCAATCAACACACGTACATAAGCGACAAAACGTCCAACATTTACCTATACAGGCAGCTCCGAACCATCATCCTACCATATATGCTTGTCATCACGTCACCGCAGCAGTAACAGCAGCAGCGGGAAGGCGGGAAAAGAAGGGACGGGGGGACGGAGGGAGGGGACGTGGGTGTGGCCCGTTTGATCGTCGTTCGCCAATCTATTCCCGTTTGTTAGCAAGTATGTATCATGCGTCTGTGAGGAAAACATGTATGGACGCGTAACCACCACCGCTCTACACATAGCCCCATCTCCCCAATTAAGTGCTTTCCTCCGCAGTTTTTCTTACGTATCTCCGTGCCCCCCTAATTTTAATCTTTTGTCTGAAAGAGGGAGGAGGGTAAGTGTGGGGTTGTTTGGGTGCTTGGTGGTTGGGGATATAAAGTGTTGCTGTCCCGCTCGCTGGTCGTTGTTTGTTTAGCTATCTTCTTCACCTTTTGCTTTTTTTCAACATCTGTTTCTGAGAATGCGGATTAGATGGTGAGTAGCTGCTAGGTGAGTAACAACTGTGTTTGCAACACAGCATACCCTACCTGCTGGAGATGACGCCAAGGGAGCAATAACCCTAGTGGGTTTGGTCATCTTCCTGGATTAGGAAAGGTAAGGCACCGCCGCTCCTGCCTCGTTTTCGCATTTTCGGCGAGTTTGAGCGATGTGAGAATTGTTCAAAAGGGCCCGAACCTTTTTCCCTTCCTCAAACTTTTTGGTCTTCCCTCTCAGTCTTGCACTCGTCTCCATCACTTTCTCACACGCATGCTGAAGTTGCTTTCTTCTTTTTCCAACACATTGTGCATTCATTCCTGTTTCCACTCTACACACCCGTTGACCCTTCACATTGTGCTTTGCTGTTTATACGACGCACGCCGCTCTTCTTTCTCTCTCCGTCCCCTCGTCCTTTTCCATCCCGTCCGAATATACAAAAGGCCACGCTAGCCAGCGCACCTACAACCTCCGTTCTACCTCCCCGTCCAAAAAAAAACAAAAAGCGTGTGCTAGGTTTTATATGTTTCTTGTTTGAAGACAAGCCGAAAGCAAGGAAGAAAAAATAAAGAAAAATACGAGCTAAACAAAATGAGGTCAATCCTCACACTGATATGGATACTAGATATTTGAGATGTTGCTAGGCTCTCGACGCAGATGATAAAACAGACGCCAGTTCAGTATTATTCAAAACCTGTACTTCAACCTCAAGGGCATCGACAACCTCGTGTCATTGGCGGCTGGGGTTTGGTTGAGGGCCCTCTCATCGGTGTCCAGGCTGCGTCTGTTTACTATGCGGAGATAGGTCGCTAAATAACTAAATGTTTCGTTTGTGGTACAGAAGAAAGATAAAGATGCAGCGCACGGACGGGAATGTCGGATAAATGAGGCCGGGATGCGGTGAAGGGCGGGTAGGGCGTGTGTGGACACAACTACTCTTCCATCCTTCCAAAGATTTCATCGTCGTCCTCATCAATGCGGCTGCGGCTGCGCGCGTTGGAGTAACGGTAGTCCTCTTCATCGGCAAAGTGGTCGTCGTCCATGTCGACGTCTTTGCTTTCACTAATGTGGCGATAGCTGTTGCGCATACTCGACTGCTGGGCCGTGACGGTAGTGCTACCAGACAGGGTGCGGGCATTCAGGTCAAAATACTTTGCTGGGAGCGGGGGCACGGGTGGCGCATCTGCGGGGAGGGCGACAGGCCCCGTCTTCGGGGTGCCGTAGGAGCAACTGAGCAGGCCGACGGCAGCAGCAAGGTCGGCGTGGTCATTAGCATCATCATGGTAGGAGCCGGCTACCGAGGTGCCTGAAGTAGTGGGGCGGTCAGAGACATTACTCCACTGTCGGAAGTGACCGTGCGCGTTACCATTACCGTTGTCGGAGAAGACAGTCGACTGGTAGGATTGGCTGTAGGCAGAGCTGTTGGTAGAGTAACGCTTCATGGAGCGAGTGCCAAAGTGCGAGTGAGGGTAAGAGCCTACGGCATGGTCGTCGAGCTGTGGGGGCGGGGTAGTTTCTGTGGAGCTCAAGTCCTCACGCACGTCGGATGAGCCCGAGGCAGGAGGGGAGGAGCGGTCGCTGTGCTCGCCATCGCTCTCCTTGTTCATGGCAACGAGGACCGAGGCGGCCTCGAGCAGCTGCACCTGCTGATGCTTGGAGATGAGCAGCTTAGACGTGTACTGCCATTCCGGTGTATGCTCCCATCTAGAATCAAAAAAGTCAACGCAGAACTTGAGAAGAGCAAGGCAGTTTATATGGACATGCGAGTGAAGAAAGGGCATTCGTCATGAGGCATGAAAGTATGTGGCAGGGCCATGGGAGGCTAAGGGTTACTAACAGGTGCTTGGTCAGACAGCTGCTGTGCTTATAGCCTTTGCCGCATTTTTCACATCTCAGTTCGCTACCACTTCGCTTGCCGTCGCCCTTGGACAGGCGAGAGCCCTCGCTCGCGCGGCGGTTCCGCGACTTTGCATTTGCCTTGTCCTGCTCCAACATGGTTGCGAGTGTGGGCCCGTCGGTGAGTGCCTCACTCTTGGCAGCACTGCCGTAACTGCTGGCACCGAACTGCGCACCATGAGCGGGCACACTCGAGGCCATGCTCGAGGCCGTTGCCATGCTGGGCCCCCTAAACTGCGATGCGGGTTTGGAGGAGCGGCGCGGTCCGCTGCTGCTGCCGCTACTACTGGCGCCCTCGAGCGGAGCCCCAGACATGCCCTTGGCCGCCGCAGCGATGGCAGCGATGTTTGTGACGGGAGTCTGGCTCATGCTTTTCCTGCGCGTTACGCGATGTGCCGGGTGGAGGTTGGCGGCGGATATGGATTGCGAGTGGGTTCGGTTCTTGGGGAGCGAGCCGGCCATGGTGCTGGATGAGTGCCGTTGTTGGCTGGCGGGTCGGACGTTGATGGGTTCCTGGAAAGGGGGCAGCCGGTCAGTGCGAGTCCGAGGGGAGCAATGGCAGCGGGAAGTAGTAGAAGTACCTTGTGTACAGTCATGTTGGGTCCCCCCCAAAAAAAAGTTGCCAGTAGTTTGGTGTTTGCTTTGTTCGTCCGGCTTCGTCAGCAGGGCCGAGCAATTGTTGCACCGTGTCCGAAGTGTCGGGGCTACAATGGGCGATGCGGCTGAAACGGGCTTGTTGAGACAATGCAGGGCAGCGCAGGGAGCCAGTGTGTGCGAATATTTAACAAGATGTGTGTGCGGGAGGCGTGTGCTAGGTGAAGGAGGCGTTTATCCAAAAAAATACGGCGTGTGGACAGTTCGCGGAATGCTATTCGACAAGTGGGGTGACGCCCGAGCTCCTGATATGGAGTTACTACTGCGTCCGATGGGGAGTCTCGATTGCACAGCCTGGGAAATGTGGCCGGGACTGGTGAATAACAACGCACTGCTGCACACGACAAGGAGGGCCGGGGCAAGGGGGGTGTGTGATTACATGAAGAGGGAGGGGGGAAATAAGGGATGTCAGACTGTCACAGCAATTCCAGACGCAGCAACTTTTTTATTATTTGGTCGCAAACATGGCACGCGGCATCTGGGGTCAGCCGGACGCTCCCATCCCACAAGCCGACCAACGTGACTGATAAGTAAGTAGGCCCCGGCGAAGGCGTCTTCCCAAGTTCCCGGCCATGCAATGGCTGGAAGCGAGCAGGCAAGCCCCCTTTGGCCCTTTGGACCGCACCGCTTTGGATTAAAGGCTGCAAAGGCCCTGGGGGGATCTGGGATGCGGCATTTCCCCGCGCGCACTGATTGCGTGTTTCAGCGGGCACACACGCGTCTTGGGGCGGCCCTTGGGCCCAGGGCAGCTGGGTGCCGGATGCTGTGGTGGGCTGCTCTCTCGCAAAGCGCTGCCAAATGAATGAAACTTTTTTGTGCGTGTTCCTGGCCCAAGGGCGGGTTTGTCAAAGGGGAGCATAGCTAGTGCGCCTTCTAGAGTGCATCCCCGCCTGGGTGATTCGAGCATGGATTCACGTCAGGCTGGCTAGGCCTGGAGTGGACAACGCCGATCGCCAGGCGCATATTGATACTAATCGCAGAGGGGAGACACACTTTGCCATGGTCGCGCTTGGTCCATGCCGGCTCGGGCGGATCAAGGACACGGGGAACCGAGCGCTTGTCTGGAGAGGGCGAGGGCAGAAGAGCGGTCTCAGGCGCGCCCAGCCGATCGCTGCTGTGTCTGGACGTGGTGCGCTCAGCGCCGACATGGCCGCCTGCCAACAGGCGTTTGCGCCATCTGCATCCTCTGTGCTCGTCCAGCAGCCATGGTTGTCGTCCTCTGCCCGTCGCAACACAGTCGCGGTCAGCCTGGCCAGCCTGACGAGCCTGACACCCCCTCGGAACGCGAGACCAGCGCTTGGCGTCATCGCCATCGGTCGCACGCCTGGCGTCTGTGCTGCCATTATCGCGCGAGCCACCGCCCCGTCCTGCCATTCGCTGCTGTGGAGCCTCTGCCTGTTGGGCCATGCCGCATCTGCACCACACAATCAGCGCCACATGACGGCCGGCCTGCGGTGCCCTTCTGGACCCCATCAGCATCTCGACACTTTGTAGATGAGTAACAAGTATTGCGTGCATACGTGCGCCGCTCCATGGGCAGACAGACACAATTACCTGCATACTTACACACTCACTTACCACCACATACATACATACACCTGCCAAGCCATTGTCTTCGCTCCGGTCACCGCGGTGCCTGGTTTACACACGTATTCGCTCCCATGCCCATGTGGGCATGCTACGCTGCACCCAATGATAGCCCTTGGTTGAGGAGCCGGTTGGCAGCATGGCGGTGGGGTGCACTGCGCTCTGGAGTCGCCATCCAGGTCCTTCCGGTGTGGTGTCTTCATTCCATGTAGGATATGCAGATGCAAATGCAGATGCAGGAGAGCATTTCAATTGCGCCTGCCGGTTCGGGAGTCCCGTGGCTCTGAATACTTGAGGGGTCAAAGACGCCACATTGCCGCCCGCACGCCTGCCATTGGCACTGCGACAAGTCTAGTCCAATTGGCCTCCATCTCCCTCTTCGCTGTCCGCAATGTTTCTCCGTGTCCTGGCAAACATTTTGTTATGGCCCGGTGGGCGACGCTTCAGGGGCCTCAATCAGCACTCACCTCGTTTGCACGTGCGGCCGCTGACTCAGACACTCGTCCAAACACATCCCCTGCGAAGCCCACTTTGGCCATGGCCACTCTCGGCACACCAAACCACGTAGGGTTTCATACTACCGACGTGACGTCATTCGCCATGGCTGTACAAGATAACTTCATCCTGCAGCATCGCCCGATGCACATGTTGCATTCCGTGGGTTTTTCCATGACGTGGGCTCCTTCGGCCCGTTGTAAAGCCAGAAGATGCTGGTAACCCGTGACTAAGCGATGAACAGTCACCAACCACTTCTCGTCTTCCTTGCTCCCACAAACAACAACAATCCAGTTTCACTCCTCCCATAACCGAAGAGTCGGTCCTTCGAAAAGAAAAAAATATTGTTGAGCACCAAGCGCATAGTTGCCCAAATGTCCCCACTTGAGGTGTTGGCTGCGACTTTTTTTTTGAAGATCGGTATGCGTTGTCGCCAACGACGCCTCATACTAGGACCGACAGAGTTGCGGTCTGTCTTTTTGCACAAGTGCACCTGACCGCGAGAATGAGCAATGTCAGTACCAGTAGTAAGCACACTACTCAATCTCGAAATGCTGGTCCGGTGCATCTTACTGTAAAAAGTACAAACAAGAAATAGGATTTCACAGTACTGTATGGCCCCATAATCCTTGGTGTACTCTCTACCCATATCTTCGGTCCAAATCATCTCCGCCAATTTTCACTGGTTATGCAATTGAGTGATTTTGTAGAGGCTTGTCTAAACCGTCAAGAGAGAGAGGAGCTTCCAATGCTGACGCAGCTTGCGCGGCAGGCTGGACAGGTCATTTAACATCATGTAACTGCATTAAGATTTGTTCAGTCAGTGCCTCGAACATCAATTTTACTCTCTATGAACAAATGGTTTGGTCATGGGTTTGTACTCTATCGATAACAGATGGTTGTGGGACGACTTCTGACAAGCATGCAGCACAAGAGAATACTCTAACTTCTCTGTGGTCTTGCATTAAGCCTCTGGTATGCAAAATCAACCAGAGCATAACATAAAATGATTCTCTTGCGTACGTCACGGCGGATAGTAAAAGTAGTCTGTGTAACCAACATGTGTGAAAGGACATCTGTGTACGTAGTACAAGGGCATCGAAAACGGTACAAATCTTAGTCAGCAACTCACGTGCTTGACGTTCGTCATTGTGCTCGGCAACCTCAAACCGTCCGCCAGCAACATCGCTGCCTGGACTCAAACTGCACCCCCACATCGCGCATGATACTGGAACATTGAGCTACATCTCTAAACGATTCGTCGCACCTGTACACACCTCACAAGCTCTAAATCGCATCATCTCACGCATCGACGATGGCGGACACATCCGCGCAACCTAAGCCAAGCAGCAGCGTCAAGCTTGTGCTGCTAGGAGAGGCGGCCGTGGGAAAGGTGCGCGATATTAATATGTCAGTTTTGAACATGAGCTGACTCCGATGCTAGTCTTCCCTTGTTATGCGCTTCGTGAACAATGACTTCCAAGAAAACAAAGAGCCAACTATCGGAGGTACGGACACAGCCACTCTACTAAGCCTACTCTCAAGCAGCGCTTTGGAGCTAACATGACTCTCGGCAGCTGCTTTCCTCACGCAGAAATGTAATCTACCGAGCCGTACTATCAAGTTCGAGATCTGGGATACCGCAGGCCAGGAACGTTTTGCCTCGCTCGCACCTATGTACTATCGCAATGCGCAAGCCGCCCTCGTCGTGTACGATATCACCAAGCCTTCGTCACTCACAAAAGCTCAACACTGGGTTGCCGAACTACACCGCCAAGCCTCGCCCGGTATTGTCATTGCACTCGTAGGAAACAAATTCGATCTTGCCACCGCTGGTGACGAGGACAGGCCAGAGGATACAGATGCTGCGCCTGCAGCCGAGGGAGAGGAAGAGCAGGCACAAGACGATCAAGACTCCAGGAGAGTGCCCAGCAAGGCTGCAAAGGCATATGCGGACGAAGAGAGTTTATTGTTCTTCGAGACGAGTGCAAAGACTGGGCACAACGTTGCCGAGGTGTTCACTGCTATCGCAAATGCAATCCCAGAGGCGAGCTTAAAGGGACCACGCCATGTTGGCGGCCAGACCAACCTGGCTAGGCAAGATGCTGACCGGGTAAACCTGGGCAGCGCGCAGCCACAGGGTCCCAAAGAGGGTTGTGCGTGCTGATATGCTTTTGGGCAATGGGCTTCAATTACATATTAATGGGCGGAAACACTGGAGATATATATAGATTGCCAGAGTGTTGATCGCAGATTTATGACGATATTTTCTTTCTTTCCTACCCCTACTAGGCGTTGAACGAGGAGAAGCGCAGTACTCTTTTGCTTGTCAATAATATTGTTTAGCAATACATTGAAGACTAGCCACTTGTTTATGAGAAACTGCGCTAGGGTCATCCAACAGCAGAATGCCATTGTGATACTTGTGCTACACAACATACCTCGAAGATTATCAGTACTTCATCCTCCCCTAGAATATGAGCGACCATGCTTGATCAATAACCTTGCATCTAGGATATGGGGATTGAGTACTTTGTTGATCGATGGTTCTGGGTTTTATAGGCCATTTCTCTATTGACACTACGCGGTACGTAGATATGTTTTGGAATAGCAGGTGTTTTGTCGGAGAGACTGGCGAGGAATTGGACTTCAAGTGGGAAAGATGTAATTTTGCGAACGTGTATGTTTAAGACACCTCACATCAGCCTCAGTAGCTTATAGACGAGAACATCATATGTGAGACGGACTCACAGTGACACAAGTAGTCTCTGCAAGCGCGACCAATTGCGGGGCCGCTGCGCACAAATCTCGCGCTAACCTTTTTCCCCCCAACAACCATACTTCTCACTACTCATTCGCCCTTGCGGAACTATAGTGTTTGACTCACTATACATCACTCATCTCGACTCAGAGTGTTGCCTAACGTAATACTGCATATATCTTGTCAACGCATCCCCGCAATTGTCAGTATTCGCCCCGCAAATATTCCACGCATCTTCAGCAGGACTATCACGAACATGGCCAGAGGTGGTCGTGGCGGCGGCAGTCGCAATCCGGCCAATCAGCCAAGAGAAGTACAGGTTTCGAAGAAGATAAGCTGGTTACTCAGACATGGGGCTGACCAGGAGGGGCTGAGGTTAGGAAAGGGTGGCTATGTCAATGTTCAAGATGCGGTAAGTTTGTAATCACAGTGTACATAAAACAAAGCCAGAATTTGGACAACGCTTTTGACAATCGTGGTCGGATGGATCAGTTTTCACTGGCTTTTTTTTGGCAAGCAGCAAAAAATAACAGCCCACAGCTCAACACCAAGGCTCTACAAAGCCTCAAAATCACCTTTGCAGAAGTCCGTGACGCAGTCGCAAACAACGAGAAACAGCGCTTTTCTATGATCCCAGTCTCGTCACTTGACAAAGAATCGTCTGAGACGCCTGCATCAGAACAACTGCAAAGCATACAAGAATCAGACGATCCAGCAGAGTACCTCATCCGCGCGAACCAAGGTCACTCCATCAAAGTCGAAAACGAGGGCCTCCTCGTCCCCATCACCACTGAAGCCGGAAACGTCCCCGAAACAGTCGTCCACGGCACCGACGAGCGCGCCTGGAACCTCATCCTCAAGAGCGGCGGTCTCCGTCCCATGGGGAGAAACCACATCCACTTTGCTTCTGGACTACCCGCTGGATTCAAATCCCTTGACTCGACATCTGCATCTGCAGACGCTGCGCCCGTTATATCTGGTATGCGCAGGGGTTCGACGATTCTGGTTTACGTTGATATCGATGCTGCGCTTGCTGCTGGTATCAAGTTTTTCATCTCGGAGAATGGTGTCATTTTAACAGAGGGCAATGAGCAAGGTTTTTTGCCGTATACCTTCTTCAAGCGCGTGGAGAGCAGGAAGAAGGATGGCGGTGTATTGATGAGTGATGGGAAGTTGCCTGAAGGCGTGACTGTAAATGTTGAAGAGTGGGAGAAGGAATTTGGGCAAGTGCAGAAAGGTAGAGGTGGTGGTGGCCGAGGTGGTCGGGGTGGCGGTAGAAGAGGTGGGAAATCGAGAGCAGCGAACGATTCAAGAGACACGACGGGCAATGCATAAAGTATCATCAATCAAAGCATCGGAAGACGTAGATGTTGAGTGCAGTTTTTTTTCATATTCATAATACTGATTATACAGTTAAAAAATAGGTATATAGCAAAGTGTCCTTCCAGAAGCATTTTTCTTTTCTGTACCGAGTAAACCCCCCCGTCTATATCATACATAGGAAAAAGGTAAGAAGTGTGTAGAAATTGTTTGAAGAAAGTGTGTAGAAAGTATGTGCGACGAAGAGTAATCAAGAAAGGTATAAAAGTTGTGTTCAAGAAGAATACAAAGAGGAATGAGAAGAAAAAGAAAATGTAAAGAAGATTGAAGGAGAAGAAAGCGAAAGTAGGTAGAAAAGGGGGCGGGATCATACATCCTGCGGCCGTCCTGGTGCTGCATTCTTCTCCCCAAAGTAATCCCTCGCCGCAACACCCTCAGTCCTCAGCACATGGCTAGTAGGCCTCGAGTCGTCGCGGAAGCTAGGCGACATGATCGGCTCGGGCGCAGCAACATGATCGTACGAGTTCCTCGCGGTATCCAAATCATCATCCTGCTCCTCAACGCTGGGGCGGCCACCAACGGTGCGCACGGTAAGGCGACGGCCAAGACCACCCTGCTTGGAAGCCTGGTCCTCTTCAAGGCGAATGACGACCTCGACGGCCTTTTCGTCCTCGATGACCTTGGGGTGACGCTTAGCGAAATACCGCGCGTACTTGTATAGCGACCAGTAGCAGCTGGCGACGTTGACAAAAGTGAGAACGATCTTGTAGGGCAGGTAGTAGACGTAGAGCAGGACCCAGCCGACGCGCTCGTTCTTGCGGCGGAGATGCACTTCGTTGAAGATGATGACGTTGACCGCGTACATGACGATTGTAGCAGCGAGAAGGTAACCGCAGAAGTCGGGGCGGACGTAGAAGGAGATGGGCAGAATAAAGGGAGTGAGGAGGTAAAGGAGAGTTTCGTAGACCTGGGGTTGTATGTTAGTACGTGTGTTTGTATGCGATGTAGAAAAGGTGTGCTTACCTCTTGGAAGACAAAGATCTTAGCGCCAATCTCCCACCAGCCGAGCTTCCAGTCGCAGAAGATGTAGGCCATGTTGTAGTACATGCCGTTGACGAAGAAGAAGTTCCAGCGCTTGAAACGTTGAGAGAAGATGGTCATTTCACCGAAGCCACCACGAGAGCCGCCGCCGGCGAAGAAGACAGCAGTGGGGGTCTCGGTCTCGACAAAGACCTGCGAACACATCTTGATACGAGAACCAAGCTGGCGAGCGACGTGGCCGAAGAACCAATCCTCTGATACACTGAAACCGGGGTGCTCGTGGAAAGTCTTGATGAGGAGTTCGCGATCCCAGAGGGAAATAGCGCCGTGGGGGAAGGTAGCAGAACCGATCTTGCCAGCAAATTCACGCTGGATACCGCTAAGCTTGTACTCAAGATCCTGTGCTTGTTGGCAAAGGTTTCCCTTCGACCCATTAGGTCCGACGGACTTGATGGTGTAACCAATGCACTTGACTTTGTCAGTCATGCGGTTAGTGACGATGGGAAAGTTATCGGGAAGGGCGCAGTCATCGTCGATGAGCAAGACGTTCTTGAACCCCTTTGCGGCGTAGCAACCAACGAACTGAGCAACAATTTTAGATCCAATGGGCGACCAGATGTGGTTAACTCCGTAAGGGCGGCAGACCTCTTCCGTGTTGTCGAGTGGCGTGGGGCTGTTTCCGTTGGCAATGACGTAGATGTGGGATGCAGGGAAGATCTTCAAGGCAGCTTCGAGAGTGTTGGCAATGAGTCCAGCAGACTTGTAGCAAGGAATCATGAGACAAGTGTCATCAACAGTGGATGGATACTTAGTTTCTGTCGTGTAGTCGGCAGGTGGAGGGTCCTTCTCGAAAAGGATAAGAAGAGGGGCAAAGGCGTAGCTGCGAAAGGATTAGCAAAAGCCCAAAACTTTCCTCAAGGACCAACTTACAATAGCGCAATGCCCAGAGTGATACCGAATCCACCAGGAAGGACAAACTTGGTTTGGACAACCCAATACATCCACCAGACCGCACCCTTCCAGAGCGGCATACCAATAAGCACAAAGTAGATGAAGAGGATCATGACGAGATACAGGCTGTACTCGAAAGTGTTTTGTGCCCATGGCTTGCGCTGGATCTCGATACCCTTCTTCTTGGCCTTCTCGTAGGTTCCGAACAACTCACTCCGTTGGAAGTAAGATGCGTTGGTCATGCGACGTTGCAAAGAACCAGGAATGATACCATCAACCACTGACTGCAGAGTGTTCTTCCGCTTGTGCTTAGCATGGTGTACAGGTTGAGGTTGCTGAGGTGGCGCATCAAATGACCCGCGAGGCGTGTTGTTTTCTGTTGCGAAGGGATCGCTCTTGATCGAGCTTGGCTTGGAAGCAAAGGGGTTCTCGTTGGAATAGGTCGATGATATGCTAGCTCTCCTCTCAAAGTTGGGTGATGGTGCTCGGCTTTCCCGAGGAGTGGTAGTCAGGACATCGCTTGAGCCAGGTACATAAGAGAGGGTTCGCTGAGCCCTCGTGCCTTCTTCATCAGGTGAGGGTAGCGCATATCGTGAGGTTCTGTTGTTGTTGTTGTTGTTGGAGGAGGAATTAACTGTGGAGAACCGAACACTTCTTCTTCGTTCGCTTTCGCTTCGTGTGCGTCCGACATCGGTAGAATCTTGAGTACCATTTCGTTGTAGAACCCTCGAGCGTTGGTTGCTGTTTTGTCGGATAGCTGATCGTTGAGAGCTGTTTTGGCGGATGGCGGAGCGTTGAGTGTCATTTCGCCGAATACTTCCTACCCCTGCGTCGAGGAACGGGTTCTCTTGTATAGGCTCCCATGTAGCAGTGTGGGTGGCGGTGTTGTCCCGCTTGGATCCAAGATTGCCAGTGGCACGGAGGAGATGAGCAGGAACCGCAACATCCTGGGGTTGGGAAGGCATGATCTCACTGGATCGCCGGCCTTGTCCAGGGAAGTAGTCTGGTCTTCGAGACGAAGTGTCGAAAGGAGACACCATTGTGACGAGTAGGGTAGAATATACTGAAGGATATTAAGCCTCAAGCGTAGTTATACCTGGGCGGTGGTGAAGATGATGAACCCCATTGTCAGCGGGGGCCATACTCCAGATCTTGTACTTTTCGCACTTTCGGGCGGGTAGTCGGATGCCCTCATAGCGCCATCAGGATCTGGAATCACCAAAGCGTGCTAATGGCCCACATCTCGCAAAGTGCGAGCACCCCAGTGTAGATCGAGACGGACTGCTTCGCCCATACTCTAGAATTGGCTGGCTTGTGCGCCACAGATGAAGTCTACTCTGACGTTCACGGCTGAGCCTGGACCAAAGAAGTACCCACGTTGTTTAATAGTGACCCAGACTAGTTAGCTCCCGTCGAATCTTAGCCTGGGGCAAAATTCATCCTGAACTTGTTCGAACGACGGCGGCCAAACTAGTTGGATCGTACTAAGTCAATCATTGAGCCACACTATCATCATTGCGTAAACGATTGTATACACATCAGCCTAACAGGAAAGCATCACGTCAAGTCGTCTTGAGATGTGCAGTTACAAGCCGTATGCTTTCTCAACATGTAAGACGAGAGTTTTCGGGAGCCTGGGCATCATTTCTGCAGGGCCGTCCAATACTTGCATGCATACGGCAGTCTAGTAAAACATGAAACATCCACAATGATTCTGACAGATCGACAGGGGCCCACGAATAAGCCCAGTTGACGGAGAAGTCCTGACCAGGGGTAGCTGACGGAGAATGTCATGTCCCGATTTCTGGGATTTGAAAGAGCAATTCATGGCGTAGTCGTGTGCGTGGGCCTGGAACACAGCCACATGGACCTGCATGCCTTCGGGAGCCACAAGTAAACCATTATGGCCTGAACCAAGGAAAAAGTAAGGGTTTGAGACGCCGGCCATGGCGGCTGAGGAGGCTCCCTAGTGTTGATGGGAGCGAACAAGAAGTTTGTAATTGCTATGCCTAGCGTGGATCGCGATCGAAATTGAAGGTGTGATTCCTAGGCAAGAGAGCCCCTGCAAGTTGTTGCTGATGGAGAATAGCGCTGAAAAATATTTTTCTCCCATGTCCGAGAGTGCATGGGATTCCTGTAATACGCGCACGGGGTGCTATGATGACACGTGGGTTCCGTATTATTGCGCTGCAGGACCTGAGCACCCTTGCGCAGGTACTTCAGAGAGTACTTCTTGGGTCGAGAAACACCGAGCTTGACCGGACCGACGATGTTCGGTGGCAAAGCGCATTAGGCCGTGGCTGTGAAGTAGAGCGACTACAAAGATACTTCCAGATCGCAGATGCGCGCCCAAAAATCGGCCGTCTCTTCTTTGTTTTTGTGGTCGACGCTACTGTAGCGTTGTGTCCTAATGTCGGCGCCGCTACAGTGGTGTCCCTTTCCGTGGAGACGTTTAGCTTTCATTACATTTTGACCCTCCACACTTCCCTATCAAAGGAAAAATAATAGAGAAGCAACACTTGGCAGGACCGCAGCGTTGTTGGTGAAACTGAGCAGGATCAGTATGTTTATGAGGTCGAGTTGTACGTCGCTAAAAAAACGCCGTTCCCGCCGGCCCGTCAGGTGAGCCGCAGTAAGGCGTTCTAAGAAGTGAGTAATTACGTCAGCCCCACCTTAGATGAAAGAGGCTTTGCTGGGCGTTTGAGGTACAACAACTGTAGCCTCCATTCACCCTTGATATTTTCCAGCAATTACAGCACGAAATGAACGCCTACGCCTCACAGTACCCGCCGGCTATTGCGATTGATCCTTCATACAAGGAGTTTTTCCAGGCCTTTTACGCCACATCGGACACTCCAGAGGCGCACGAAGACTACGTCAAATACTTCACGAAGGATGCAACACTAGTCATGGCTTCCAAAATAGCAGTGGGCCGAGACGGTTTGTCGCTCATTGCTTTTTTTGTCTAGCCTCCATTCCACACTTGCCATAGTCATTTACTTCCTTCCTGGAACCGCAACGGTTGATTCGTCCCGATGGGCTGACTCTCGGCTGCAGAGATCCTAGCCTTGCGCAAAGCCATGTGGGAAACGGTCTCCAGCAGGGCGCACGCACCGCTGAAGATATTTCCGTTTGGTTCAGACGCTAATGAAGTCATGTTGTATGGAACGGTAAAATACGGCCTTAAGGTAGGGGGAGAGTCAAGTAAAGACTGGGCTGCAAGGGCGCACCTCGTCAAGGAAGGAGACGGCAAAGTGATGATGAGCTTCTATCAAGTGTATCTGGTACGACATTCAGCCTCCACATGCCCTCGTTCAGAAGATTTTGAGCTAACAAGCGGATCAAGGATACAGCAGCATAGACCACGTAGAGTGTCGATCTTAGGTAAATCAACCCACAGGCTCTTGGAGCTATTGACGTAGGTGGTAACATTCGCTGTACACATGGAGCTTGTAAGCATCATATCCGATGCTACCTACCATGACATTGTCATCTCTGAATGAAGCGGGTATGGGGGATGCTCCGACTCCCGGAATCAGGCTGAACAGGTAACTAGTTCGCTGTCTCCCGAAACAATGATGGGTCTATTGGTATACTTAAATTGGAGACAACCACATGGTTCTTCGGGGGGCCCGGCTTCTGTTGACGGTGATTCAGGCCGATGGTCTTTTGAACAAATACATGCTGACCGCGCCGGATGTCATATTGATGCAAGAGCACCTCCGTATTCAGTTACCTTCCACTGATCCCTGCCCATTAGGAACTTTAATGTATACCGTATTCAGCGTGATGTCTGGGATACCTGGGACGGGACAATTGATTGCTACCGGCTGCCGCTGAATCACATCTGCCATCAGCAACATTGGCAGTCGGTAATTTTCTATGAGCTCAATGTCATACCGTCTCCGCGGAAATGCGAAAATACTGAGGGTAGCCTTGTTATGGTCGGACTTAGTACAGAGTACGCTATACGATGACTCTCTGAGACTGATCATGACCGTTCGGCTTGCCATACTGACCATATTTGGCGCAGAGTTGCTCATCTGCTAAGCTGACAATCAAATAACTTTACCAATGAACTGTACGCGATTCCGAACACGAACGTATAAGTACGTATCGCGCAATTTTTGGTACCCTTTTGCATCATGAACCTAAAATGCAATCTGCAGCATTGCTACCGTCACACTACATCACCCTCCGCGCTGATCTGAGTGCTCAGTGCTAGAACTCGGCCCTTTCGTTACCGGTGAAATTTCTATTCCAAGGCCTTGGATATTTTGGGCGGATACCGTTTAAGGGGCAGAGTAATAACATGACTCGCGAACGGGCTGGATCTCGGAACTTTGGGCTACCAATTGCACGGGCTTACATCCAGACACTGTTGGCTGACGCCGCGTACCATACTGTCTCGTTGAACCCCGAATACCACACGCGCGACCACTGAGTACCAAGCAATCTGGACCCTTGTGTAAAAAGCAAACACAGATCTAGGGTTGTTTCTCGGGTTCACACACCACTTGCGGATTGAACGCTAACGCTAAAAAGAATGTTTCAGAATCTGTCAGCGTCAGCTATGGTTCGTGTGGTGTGACGGGCGCTAGTTTGCTTTTGGCAGCGGACTTGCAGCGAACCAACAGGCCCTTGCATTAGCTAGAAACGTGTCAACATGCTGTCCGAAAGCTTCAAGCCTTTGGTGCGCAGCTACATATTTTGACCAAATTCAAAAAATCTCATTAGTAAGCAAACAACGCCCGGCTAGCTCAATCGGTAGAGCGTGAGACTCTTAGCTTTCACGTCCTGATCAGACTCGATTGGTTATCTCAAGGTTGTGGGTTCGACCCCCACGTCGGGCTTGAGATGTTTCTTTTTTTGCTTTTGCCGCGGACCTGTATACACTGTCGTCATGCAGGGCAAGATGGCCTGTCGAGGGCTTTGTAAATCTTTTTGCTCCGCAGATGATCTGTTGCGTGACCTGCATAAGCGAACAAAGGCAGGTTCCTTGAGCTTCTGGAATATGTCACTAGTACAGTGACATAGCTTGTATGTCAAGGTCGGTATTCAGGCATATCCACTACATAGGTGGCGCCTTTGATCGGCTGAATCACGTCAATGTGTGATTTAGCTAATTTCATAGGCATCACAGATATGTTAAGTGGTTCTTGGAAACATGTCTTTTGCAGATACTGCTGCTTTTGTTCAAGAGCTATGTCTTATTCAATGAATCGTTACATGTGCTGCCAGAGCGTCTGTATATTTTGGTAACTAGAAAGTGACAACGAAAACTTCATCTATATTTAGTGATGTGCTGTTGAACTTCAGTTTCAGATACTAGCAGTGACATTCCGTTGCGTGGTGTATTATGCAATTCTTTTTTGTACATCTACGTTTCCTATGTATGTTTTCTTACTCATCTCTCGCTCAAAGCTATATCTAACTCATATCAACGCATGTGAAAAAAAATCGGTTTACGAACTAATAAGCCCGAGCTCTCTTATACTTTCAAACACAATGCCACGGAGAGTTTTTTTGTGTATTCTCCCCTCTTCCATATTAATGAATAACATAGACATAACAAAAAACTTTGCTTAAAACAGTTGTTTCTATATATACTTGTCGGAGAAAAAGGCAAACCTTAAGCTTCGGCTGGAACCTTGACTACAGATACCATGACACACCTATTCATTCTATGCTATAAATATAAAACCGATCCGACCGTCTGTAAAACCGCCTCTCATGCCAGCATACATGACGCTGACAACCGTATCTATAAAACTAGCTCTACACAGCTACACATTCAAAATAAACTTCTACAAACTGTAGAATATTAGCAACCTGAAGATATGGACCCTTCGTTCATTAACTTACCAAAGACCACTTTCCATACAAAGAGCACTTCAAATATATTTCCCCTGGCCAATTTAATCGAACAGGTAACGAATCCAGAGCTACATTTATTTCCGATAAAAGAAATTATGTGTTCTTACTAACAATACCGCAGTAAAAGGGTTTTAAGTTTTAGTGCCAAAGAAGCTTTGTTGCAACTCTCTGCTTACTTGACTACTGCAAATCCCAAGAAAAAACATTTCTATATCTGCCCTACTTTGGAGAGCCAGATAGCAGTCAATAAAAAAGCTATTAAAAATACAAGTAGCGCAATGCGGAACCGCAGGGCCAAAAATATGGCGAGAGCAATGGTTATCAGGTCTACTGCAGTAGAAATTGTGACTTTACACAGAATATCTTAGTTCACTACCTCTGTATTCTTCAATGTTTTCACTAAAGGCATCACATTCAAGATTCTTGATTACATCTACTTCGACGAGGACACAGGCGCTAGATGCCATCCATCACGACTAAGCCTCTTTTTCAGGTGTGTTCTGAATAAAACGCAGTTTTGCTATTTGAGCCGGAACAGCAGGGAAGGCAGGTGATGGACAGGTTGTCAATAGCAAGTTTGGGAGAAGTCGATTTCTTGGTTTGATTTGGTTGGCTTGTTCTATTGAATCCAGTCAGTCGACAGTGTGTTTCAGTATTAATCAGTCACAATATAGGATCTTAGGCTGATTACTTGATTGGTTCTAAGTATGTGCGCATTTGTGTGCGTGTACATCCTAAAAAAACTATTCAGTGCAATGGTGAATATTTCTCTCATAAAGGGAAGATGATTAAAATGTGCTCTAGTCTGCTGTTTTCCGTGAGTGAATGTTAGATGAGAGAAATATGATTAGTGATAGAAAAGTGTGGAAATGATATTGCGAGCATTTTTGATTGCGTTATTGAGAGGTATCAGTGTCTCATTACTCATGCTCTATATGAGAGAATGGTAGAAAGCATCGTCCAAAATAGAGACTCGGATATTGATATAAACTCATCAATTGAAAATGCGACTCCTATATCGGTCATGTATACATCCGACCCTAGATTATCTCTCACCGCTAACTCCTGACTAAACTCACATCTACTTATACAACAACAGCCCGCAACCCCTACCCAAAGCACAACGACCATTTCATCTACATATCCTTTGTCAAATCGTAAATCTTCTGAATCTCCTTAAGCTGACCCTCATGATCAAAGTTGAGATCCTTCAGCATTCCATCGTGGAACCCAAACACCCATCCATGCACAACGGGGAATTCATTCTCAGCCCAAGACTGCTGTACAGCAGCTGTCTTGATAATGTTCCTGCACTGCTCATACACATTGAGCTCGACAAGCTTGTTATACTTGTCGTCCTCGGTTCCACCATTGGTAATGACGTCGTCGAGCTCCTTTTGGTGCAGTCTGTATACGTCGCGGATGTTTCGTAGCCAGGGGTTCAAGAGGCCCATATCCTTCGGGGTCATGGCGGCTTTGACGCCACCGCAGCCGTAGTGGCCGCAGACGACAATGTGCTTAACTTTGAGGTGGCGTACGGCATAGTTTACGACGGACATGACGTTGAGATCGATGTTGCAAACGAGGTTGGCAATGTTGCGGTGGATGAACATCTCGCCAGGCTCGAGGCCGGTGATGGCTTCGGCTGGGATACGAGAGTCGGAGCATCCTGGAGGAAATGCGGTCAGTGGTTGCTTCATTTGATTTGGTCTACAACTGAGTGTTTTTCAAGACGATTCAGGATATTGAGACCAATAGGATAGCCAGTTGATTGCCCAGCCGGCTCTCCGGAATGACTTCAGCTACTTCATACAAAGATTGACTCACCAATCCAGAGATACTCGGGAGCTTGACCCGCGCTCATATTTTCAAAGAACGCAGGGTTCTTCTTCTTCATTTCCTCGGCCCATTTCTTGTTGTTCTCAAAGATACGGTCATGGCTCTGCTGGAGGTACTTGCGAACCTCCTTTGGATCCTCTGTTCCAGTCATCCTGGGCCACGAATACTGTCGTTTGGTCTGGAGAGGCTGCGCAGCGGTAGTTGCTTGTAGTTTGGGGATGGACGATCCGGTATGGCAGAATCGCGACGAAGTCCGACCAAGCAGTGCAGAGACTGGCGAAGGATTTAAAGGCAGAGGTGAGCTTGATAAGAGACGCGCCGGAGAAGAGGGAAGCTGCCCCGCGGCAACTAGCTCTCGGAGGGCGTGGGGTAGCCGGTGCGGCATGACAAGAACCAAGATAGACAGCAAGTCCACAAATCGCCAATTCTTTTAGTAATTGTGCCGGAAGACTCGGTTCACAGAGAGGGAAGATGCGCGAAACAAAAAAATATTTGTCGGGTTATTTTGTTGTTTGTTGCGCGCCGATTGGACGCTCTGACGTTGACGGATTGGGACATCGGTCCAAGATGGTGGGGAGCTTGTTGTAGATCGGTGGACAAGAGATCTAGCGAACGGATCTCATCCAGATTTCAAGAGCCAGATTGACCCAGGGTTCTTTCTGCGAAGCATCAATATCCCTGTCTGCAACCATCAACATTGTTCATGCTACACAAAGTTTCAGAAGACACCAGACCGATGTCTCTGAATGAGAACCAGCGCAGTCTCATCCTAAATCATGCCGATCGTCTGCTCAGCACTCGGGCTTGGCCAAAGACGATCTGCCCTTCCGAGATCGCGCGTGCATTATCCGGTGCGGAGCTGGACACGTTGAACGCAACAACATGGAGAGACACCATGGACATTATACGGCAGTTATTGTGGGAGAAACGAGCATCTGGCGAAGTTGAAGTCATGCAAAAAGGAGAAGTGGTGACCGCAGAGAGCTTGAAGGATATTAGAGGTCCGATTCGAGTGAGAATGGCAAAGACACAAGTTAGTCAGGTATAGCATAATAATATTCGTGCTTACCACAACAATCTACGCCTGCTGAAGCTGTTGCTACACTGCCAATGTTGCCAATGCTCCGACCAACGCCGAATGTCAACTCCGCCAGCGCCTCGCAAATACATCAACTCCGGTGAACTCCAATCAACGCTCGTGATTACTCATTTCTCAGGATAACTGGCCCCGCTGACATCGAGACCCTGCCATTTCTCATCCCAGCCCATGCCTGGATCTGTTGCATTACCCGCTTTGCCCTCCTCGGTCAAATTCTTGATATCACTCCAATACTCCAACTTCTTGCACTCGTTGTCCGCTGCCTCGACAGCTTTGAGCAGGTTGTTGATTCGGCGTTCCTCGGCTTCATCTTCAGGCTTTCCGTCCTTTTCGTGTTGTTCGCGGTGTTCTTTTGCAGCATCAAAACGGTCCATCAGCGTCGAGAGAAGTTGGTGGCGTGAATTTTGGAAAATGAGCATGGACATGATTGTAGGAATCTGCATGTGTTAGTGGGATCAAATTAAAGAAACGTATGTGGGGAGTGTGTGCCTGTTCTGCAAGGTAGTGTAGTTCCTCACCCCCATCGTTGATGAACTTGTGTATATAAACAATCTTCTCGCGGTCGATTGCAGCAGCCTTCAGCTTCCTCATCAATGTGGCAATATCTCTGATCTCTTCGTCCAAACTGGTTTGAGAACTGTCCAACAGACCGCTGCCAGTGCCAAACGTCGTAGATCTAGCCAAGGTTGTACCAATGCTGAATTGCTCACCAAACATGCGTTCCTTCGCATTTGCTCTAGTCTTGGGTGGCAGTCTCTGCTTGACACGTCTTCGCAACCAGCGCCGCCGGCGGACAAAACTATGAAACCACGGGTGGTTACCATGCCATGCTGAGCCGTTGAAAAAAAAATTGTATTGCCAGCCTTCCTCGTCGACGTCCAGGCTCATGTCGACATACCAAGTTTTCCAGTCCCATACCCAGCTCGGGTCAGGCACCTGTGCATTTGTGATGTTGACAGCCGAGGGCTTAAACTTGGCATCTTGCCAGGGCGCAGGATCGATTCTTAGGTTCCACAGTGCCTTGGAGGAGAAGAGCGGTATGCCGAACACGAACCAACCGCGCTGGTTTTCGTAGAGGATGTCGATGTGGGAGCTCGCATTTGTGAGCTGCTGCTCGGATTGTGTGACGGTCGTCGAAGGCGTATTGTCGCCATTTGTGTGGTCGACGAGGCTTATTGGCTGGTCGGCCATGCTGTTGAGCTAGGTGTGTAGGAAGGAGGTCGAAGGCAGACGCCGTTGCTATCGTCGAGACATGAGGTCGATGTGGTCAGACAGGCGCGCCACGCTGCGTCTGGAGCTCCGGAGAGTTTGATGGTTTTTTACGAGGAAACGAGGATCGATTTGTAGTGTATCGCTCGGGGTCGTGAACACGTTGCTGCGAAGGGTGCTAAGGTTGGTATATAGGGGGTTCGTGGCCAGGACGATGCACGCGCACCCAAGGAATCTCAAACACCGCGCAACTAAATTGCAAGTCACACTAAAGCTCCGGAAAAACGGAGGTACGTTGGCAGAAGCAAAACTGCAGAATGAATGGCGTGTGGTTCCCAACAGTCATGATGCTTTTCGAGGAGTTCACTAGTTTGGCGATCTAGTTCGCACGCGTAGTTGGATCATCCAACTGCGCAGGAATTACGTCACACCAGCTGCGCTGCCTTGAAAGCCTTCCCCTCTTTCTTAACAGCGCTGATTCTTCATTTTTGATTTGCAAGTTTGCACAATCTAATTCCTCTTCAAATTCAAGAAACCTTTTCCCAAAAAAAACAATCATCTCAGTCAATATGTCTCGTAAAGTCCTAACCTACGGTGGTCTTACTGCTCTTGGTGGAGCGACTTACTATCTCTACAACGCTGGAGGCGACCCAAAGCTTGCTGAGAAGAAAGTAGAACGTACGTCATTGAGCTTCGCTTTGAACAAAGCGCAAACTGACTGATGCATAGACGATGCGGCGACTGCTGCGCGCAGACTGAGAGGTGACTACCCTGGCCAGGACAAAGAAGCGAAGAAGGCAGCCGAGGAGGGTTACGAGGCAGTACGCGCCAGCGCACAGCAATACGTAAGTTTGAAATAGTCTCATCCTGTTTGCAACATGGCCCTAACTTCGACCAGGCCGACCAAGCCAAAGGGGAGGCGAACAGACTAGAGAAGAAGTTCGATGCTTACAGCGCCGATGCGAAAAAGCAGTACGAGCATGCAAAGGCGCTTGCTGAACAAGAGCTACACCAAGCCGGCAAGCAGGTTAACGCAGCAGCGAACAAGTTTGATGCCGTCGTCGAGGACAAGGCGGCAAAGGCAACGGGCTGGTTCGGCGGCTGGTTTGGTGGTAGCAAGTAAAGCATGAGGCATGAGCGTGCTGTTGGTGTGGTGATGGTAAGACCAGAAGAGAGCAGAAGCATCCTTCTGGCACTTTGCATGAGCATTGGAGTATATGGGCGTCAGTTCCTTCATCTCAGTAGCATAATGTAATACTCATACATATACCACTGTTGGTTCTCCTGTCATGTAGTGGTTCGCGTGTGTACGAGAGACCGGCTGCATGGCGTTTGCGTGCAAGTGCGGGAAGAAGAAGAAGAAGAAGAACATGATATCATTCGATAGCAGAGAACATTGTCTAACTCAGCGCGTCATTGTCCAGACGTGTATGGAGAAGAATGAGTGGTGGACGCGCTGCCATAGGGCGGGGCAATTGCTCGTTTGGGTTTCAAATAGGTGGGGCCTTAGTTACGCGACGCGAACGCGCAACGCGTCGAGCGTGTCTCCTTCCTTCCTCTCCCTTCCCTGTTTTACATACCCCCTCTGCTCATATACTGTACCCCATCTCCTTTGCACCACAAAGTGACGCCCGCACGGCATATTTCTTATCGATATTGATCCACGTATCTTATTGCCGTACCATTCTCACCTCTATCTTCAACAATGTCGCCCATTGCTCCTGGCCAGCTTCCGGCCGAGCTCGTCAACCTTCTCGCACTCCACTCGTCCTTTCTGACTGCCCTCTCACTGCATTACGCGCACAACGGCATCTCGACACCCGCAGATCTCCAGGCCTTGACTGCATCTACGACTCTGGTATGGCGCCAGCGCAAGGTCACTTACGATGACGTCCGGCTGCTCATCGGTATCCTCGACCACGGCCCTTCTGGCGCCAACAATCCCTACTACTTATCCGACTATGGCCGCGGCAAGATTTGCATTGAGATTAAGGAGAGCAGTCCAATGATGAACGGAATGACGCACATGAACGAACAAGGCCTGCAAGAAATGTTCAAGGAGGGCCTAGACACATTGTGGTCGCAATGGTGTGCATCGCAGAAGATGTCGACTCGGCCTATTGCCGTACCCAAACGCGGACGGGGACGCCCAAAGAAGACCGATGTCAACCAAGCAACTATGGAGACTTTCCTCGACGACGCTTCCATCTCAAAGTTCCTTAGCCAACTTCCCCTTGCCGAGATCACCACATGCGGATCGCTTATCGCACTTGCACCATCACAAGAGAAAGGACGTAAGCGATTGAGGGAGTTCAAGGAAAGTGTTCAGCAAGGACGTGCACAAAAGAAGACAAGACCAGCGACAGGCAAAGAAAACGAGTCTACTACATGCCAAACCCAGCAGACTCAACCTGCACAACCCAAGATCACCGAATTCGCTGCCGTTCGCAAAACCAATCTTCTCGACCGCATCCTCGCCAAACAAGAAGCCGCCAAAGCTGGACCCGCTGCCCCTAGTCCTGCCGAGCTCCAACGAAGAGCAGCACTCCAACGTACCCCAGAAGTTCTTGGCGTTCTCTCCCTCCTTTGTGCCAGTAAACCTGGATCTCGTGTTTCTTTCTCTACTACCACTCTTGTACAGGCCCTGCAAGGCTCCATCCGAACTCCCATCTCAAAAGACGAGGCAATGAAGTGTGTGGAAGTGTTGGCGAGCGAGGTTGCACCAGGATACGTCTCCCTTGTCAGCATGGGAGCCATGTCTAGTGTGGTCATCAACCAGATGATGAGACCAACGGACATCAAGAGCAGGCTTATAGCGCTGGGCGCATAATCACTATATCTTCTTACTTCATTTTTTGTATAACTACTGATTCCCATTGCCGGCGAGCGAAGCTTTAGCACTCTTCAGCGTTTTTCTTTTCGGCTTTTTCTATGCCAGCCTTCCTTCTAGCCGACCTGTTGAACACGGCATTATACAGCATTCATGGAGGCGTTCTTGTTTGTATAATGAACTATGCCTTTCATTCATGTATCAAATATTATTAATGACACTTTTGTGTGTACCATGTCTCTATTCACTATCTGCCCTGTATTCTCTGTGATGGAAATCGGACGAGGGACGCACTCAAAACTCCCCCGCCAATGGCGTCAAGATTGCCAATCTCGAATTGGTAGCTTGCCAGCATATCTGGCTTGCTAGCGCTAACCCAAGTAAAAAGCCCTGCAACAGGAAAAAATCCCAGTCGCTTATCTAAACATAGGTACCCACTCTTTCATCACCTTGTCAATACTTCAGCATCAACTATTCCATCTACATTTAATCGCCACGATACATTCCCCAATCACCCAATTGACATTCGTTACATGGCTAAAAGCTAAGCATAACCACTTATCCCACCTCATTCAATCCCAAGAAAGAAAGCAAAAATGTCACCCTTCTCCCGCATGGCCCGCATGCTCCTCATCCTGCACTCCCTCGTCAACATGGCCCTCGGCGCATACAGCTTCGTCAACACGCAAGAATACGCCGCCATCACCGGTGTAGAAGCTTCGGATCGGGCCTTGCAATCAATCGGTAAATTCACCCTTTTTTTTCACCCTCTCCATACTCCATAACAACATCTCCCTTACCTTTCTCAACACCCCAGTTGCTAACACCAACTGTGTGAAAAGGCCTCAGTACCATAGCAGTGGGATGGTACCAACTCATTTTCACGCTGCAGGGAAACAGGCGTATGATGGCATCTATGATACCGCTGAGATGCGGGTTTGCTGCCGTCATGTCCATGTGGGATAAGACGCCGCTGGTGCTGTATGAGCTTTGTGTGGTGTGGTTTTGTTTGCTTGCAATCTTTGCATAGGTTTCTTGTTCATCATATCATCTATGTGTGGAATAGATACCTACGGGTATGACATATCTTTCGGGGGATACAAAAAAGAATATGAGAATGACAAAGAAAAGAGGAAGGAGATATCTAGCTCCACTTTATGTTCCCACCGGCTTTTTCTTCAAGACTCCATCCACCATATGTGTCTACGAATCCTTCTCGCGTCAGATACTCCTTGTGCTCCTCGCTCCTCCACGCCAGTACCGTGCCGAGCTTCCAGCTCGTGTCCAGCTTGTCCAGTACTAGCTCTACAAGCTGCACGTTCTCGGGCTGCTGCACCTGAGGTTTCGCTAGGATAGCGGTAAGTTCTTCCTTTGTTGCCGCGCGGTGGAACGACGAGGCCGAATCTGGATGGTGATATAAGGGGAGGAGGTGAGAGTAGTTGTGAGGTACAATGTCGTTGTATGCTAGAAATTGTAAGAATATGTGGTTTAAAGAAGATGCGAGATGGAGGCATGGGATGGAAAAGAATGATACTTACACTGTCGAGCACCCCAGATCAACCGCTCAATGGTATATCCCTCGTTGTTGATGACAAATATCACAGCCTTGCACTTTGCCTTGATCATGGTGCCAACCTCCTGAATTGTCAATGCCATGGATCCGTCGCCAGTAACCAGTATCGTCCTTCCCTTGTTACGCTTGTTCGCCGCCTCTAGCTCCCGCCTTGCCAGATCGGCACCAAGCGTGGCTGCAGTCGCAAAACCGATGCTGCCGTAGTATATTTGCGTTATGAGAGTAATGTCTTTGGGGAAGGTGATGTCGCCGATTCCGGGGTTCGAGGTACCTGTTTCGCTGACGACGACGTCGCCGGACTTGATGAAGGCCTCCATCGTGGGCCAGAGCCAGGATTGCGTTAGGTTCTTGGCGTCTGCGTCCAGAGGGGTGCGTGGAGGAGGGAGCTGTGGCTTGGCTATTGAGTGTTGGGCTGGTGAGGGGAGAGAAGCGGATAGAGCGGCGAGGAGCGGTTGTATGGAGGTGGACGGATAAGATGTGCCCTTGACCTGTTTTTTTTTCATTGTTAGTACCAAAATGCTGTAAATACGAGAGCAAATATTGATAAGTGGGTGGACTTACAACAACATCGAATGGGTTAATGTGGATCACTTTCTTTTCGTCCAACTGTCTCGAGAAACCAGCCGTGTTGGTATCACATGGGACATATCCCAGCGTTATGACGAGATCAGCTGCTTTTGCAACTTCCTTGACACCTGGAGTACTGACCTCGCCATTCCATACGCCAACAAATGTCTCTTCGGTCTCGTCAACAATGCCTTTGCCCATGTTTGTTGAGAAGAACGGAACATTAAGCTTCTTGACTACCTGTTGGGCTTCTTTAATGGCACCGAACCGGTGCACAAGCGCATCTACTACGACTGTTGGTTGTTTGGCCTCGGCAATCGCACTGGTAATGGCATTGATTGCCTTCTCCTGTGCCTTCTCATCGACTTGTGGGGCCAGATCGATCTTCTTGTCCAGTAAACTCTTGTCCACCAACTCGGCACTTAGATCCAACGGCAAGAAAATGTATACTGGCCCGCTCTTGATCACACACTCTCGGAGTACGCGGTCAATCTCGCTTGGTGCATTTTCAATGTCCCAGAGCTCTGCAGCGGCAAATCGTAACCCCTCACTGGCCTTGTTGTATACTTGGTGATTTGGCTTCGAGCCAATGCTATGATGAATCATCATATGATTCTTCTGCATTGCGCGCGTAGTTTGCCCAACGACATGTATGACCTTTACGTTCTCAGACATGCTGCCCGCAATACCATTCAGTGCGCTTAATTCACCGACACCATGAGTGGTGACAAAACATCCGGGGACATTCTTTATGCGGGCATAGCCGTCTGCAGCATAAGATGCATTCAGCTCATTTTGGTTGCCAGTCCACTTCAGGCCATCGACGTGGAAAATTTGGTCGAGAAATTGGAGGTTGAAGTCGCCTGGTACACCGAAGATCGTGTCAACACCGATTTGATGGATACGTTCCCACATGTAACGCCCGAGGGGGATTTTGTTTTCCGCCATGATGGGTACGTCTAGCTATTGCTCTGCTCTAATGTTGCTGCAAAGTTGGCAATGTTTCGGTTCTCTTTGGATGGTTCTCTTGCAGATTGTTAGTGCGTTGGCCTAAGAGTGTTGTACTAGGGCGTGATACGTAGTCGGTAGTAACCCTAGCAAACGTACCGTAAATTTGACCCCGCAAAGACTTCGGTGTGACAATGTATGTAAGCAGTGTCTTGGATGACGACGAGAATAATACACAACTAGAAATAAATACACAACAACAACAAGGGTCAAGTAGTTTCGAGCTAGGGCGCGTAGGGCGTAATGATTGACAACCGCGGGTCGGTTGGAGACGGTTAGTTGATAGTGTACGTAGTGCGGGGAGCGGGGAGCGGCCTTGCATCGGAATGCATCAGCTGGGTTCGGAGCACACGCACACTCGGAGCACGGAAAAACGTTGGTTGTCTCGAATGTCACGCCGAAAGAGCGTCACTAAAGATATGCTGGAGTTTTACAGAAAAGAGCATGTTTTCATTGTTGTACTTAGGCACTTTCCTCTGTCGTCCCCGCAACGGAGTGTTTCTCCGCATCCTTGAAGCTTGCCATCTTAAAGTCATACGGCAGCTCAAAATCTGCTTTCGGATCACCCTCGAAAGGCTTGAAGTCTACAACGAGTGAATCCTTGACTGCAAAGACGGCATCATCGTCAAGGTACTTGCTCTTGCGGTCAAAAATTTGCGTAACAATAGGCTTGTAGCCAGGCGCCGTAAGCAAGAAATGTATATGTGCCGGTCGCATTGGGTGCCTGTCAAGCGCCTGTAGAACCTTTCCGGCCGGACCATCGAAAGGAATAGGATATGGCACAGGCCGTAAACAGTAAAAGCTATACGTCCCATCCTTTCCAGTTGTGAACCTTCCCCTAAGGTTCATATCTGGTTGATTGGGATCCTGCTGTTCATACAGGCCATTTGGTGCCGTGTGCCAGACGTCTACCACTGCACCTTCAATGGGCTCTCCGGTTTTGAGGTCGGTAACTGTTCCATGCATCCAAGTACGGTCGCCTTGTTCGTTAATTTCCTTTGAAACGATACAAGACCCCATGGGTAGCTCCGGTGCGTTTTCTCGGTAGAAGGGGCCCAAGATAGCGGTAGCGGTAGGTTCATCTGCAGCTGTGGAAGCGAGCTTGTACGTTATCTCATCGACAAGAGACTCAAGGCCGAGAACATCGCAAATCAGCTGACCTTCATTGCGTTTAGAGTCGGACATGCGACCTGCTTCGTTCATCTGTCCACCCGCAGTATGTGTTAGATAGGGTGCAGGCTAGATGCGTAGCCTAAGAAGACGTCTAGACGTACCAGCTGTACACCTGCCATCCACTCATCAACTGTGAGCTCATTCTCTCTCGCGAAATCGTGCAGATGCCGTATCAACCCCGCCGCGAGCTGTCGGACCCTAGGAGTAGCATTGGGCCCTGTCGCATTGATCACTGCATCCGTAAAGTTTGGGTTGAACTTGTGTTCCTTGTTACCAGATACTGCTGAATTTCTTTCACTCATCTTGTCTTGGTGGTTTGTATAGTATGTAATGCTAGTGTATGCAGATCAAGAGATGTGGCGTCTTCAAATAAGTGCTGCAATTGCTTTGCATGGCGAGACCAACTCCGAAGTAAGTAAGCTGATAGCAAATAATGAAACGTGATCAAGACCCGCCAACCGGCAACATATCGGCGGCTCTTATGCACACCAGCGCAAACCAGATGCAGATAGCTACCAAGTTGTCGACAGATATGTACTCGCCACAGCGCGGCACGGGACAATATTGGATGGTGGGGTCGTAGAGTGATGCTGTGCAAAGTACCGACAGGAGTTTACGCCAGGGATAGCAAATATCCGAGCCAGGTGCACCATCCGATGCCAAAGTTACAGTTAGCCGGCGAATGCCAATAGGTGCAATACGAGATTGGTAGTCAGCATCAGCTCAGCAACCATGAATGGGGTTGCTGGTTGACGTCAAGGGTAATGCTAGACATGCTCTCAGTTGGCCGATAAAGTCAAAGATGGTCCAACACCACCAGTATTATTATACATACTTGTCATTCACTTGGGTATCGTCAACATCAAGTTAGCGTATTTGTCCGGTATAAGTTTTGTTGAAAATCATATTGCCATGGTGCTGATATTTGGTAGTAAAGGCTGCTCGTTTTGGTGGGCTAGTCCGCTTGGCCTGGGTTTTCCGGTTTCACCGATCGACCAAGGGACATGCACATATTGCCCAGCACGTTTTCAAGGCTATTCTCCGCTATGTTGGAAGGTTTGGTGCACATTCAGACATTGAATATTAAAAAAAAACCAGATAACTCGGTCTCTGTGATCGCTTCCAATGCTCGTGAAATATTGCAACAGTAATCTGTACTGCATCAAAAAAGTCCAAACGCCTATGGCAATACCCTAGGTTGCTCAATCACTGTCATCATCCACCCTGGCTCGTTTTGTTGACCTGCCCTCGGGCTCTTGGATGCCGTATCGCTTTTCACCCTTCTTCTCGCCCCGAACCTCGTCAATCATCTGATTAATGTTAAAAGGGTCGTCGGTATCCTTCTCGAACTGGACTGGCCCATCTCGAGCTTCTTGTAGATCGGCACCCTTGAAGCCTTCCTTCGCCTTGCCCAGAACTTCAAATTTGCTCGTCTTTGTGAGCCTGTCGTACGTCTGTCCATCATCCTCTCCATCGTCCTGTTGTACACTCGGGCGGTAGATGCTGCTTATTGCGTCTTGAGCGGCGAAAAGAGGCTTGTCGTAATGGTTGTCCTCGTTGAAACCAGCATTGAATCCACTTGACTGGTTAAACAACCGAGCATCGTACATGGACTCTCCGCTTTGCGTTGGCTTAGCCAGACCAAGAGCAACCTTCTCTGAGATATCACGGTTCTGTTCACGAGCAAGCATCTGAATCTTGCGCTCATTGCCCATGCGCGACTGGCGGAGTTCACGCTGCAAATCTTCGCGACGCTCTTTGCGCGCATCCATTCGCTTCCGCACCTCTTCCTCCTCCGAGTCTGTTTCTGAATCGCTCTGGGATCGCCTTCGGGAGGCGTTCGCACGGTCTTCTCGAGCCTGTTTTGCCAAGTTGCGCAGGTGCTCCTCCTTTTGCAGCTTTTCTTTCTCTGCCAAGCGCTGTTGCATGATGGCGCGCTGCTTGACTTCCTCTCGAGCGTGCCTGTCTGCAGCCTGTAGGGCCTCGCCGAATTGCGCAAACTTATCGTTGATTGTGATGTCCTGGAGACCCCGCCCATCAGCTGCCAGACGCTTATCTAGAGGCACTGTGTAACCCTTGGGGTTCTTCCAGTTACTAATGGGAGGCGGAATCTTCCACATCTCTTGATCTTCGGCGGTCAGTTTTCGCGGCGGAGAGTGTAGAACGGGCGGCGGAGGAGATGGCGGCCCACGAGGGATACGTTTGTGCTTGAATTTCGGTGGTTCCATAGGATCGATCTGTCGCTGTTGAATCTTGAAGATGCGCGTCTTTCCCTGGGCCTCGCCCATCTGTGCGGTCGGAGTGTATCGCACAAAGGTCGGCTCATCGTCTCTCCGGCCCTGTACATTCTTTGGTCGCTGTGCAGCAGTTTGTCCTGCTACCAGGGCCATGAGTGCCTGTTCTGTCTTCTCCTTCGTTGCCTGTACCACTTCCTGGCTCGGACGCGACAAGTCCAGCTCGCCAGCATCTGCCCGTTGACGTAGCGGGATCAAATCTTTGAAGCTCGCCTGTACGATCCTTGAGTCGCCGTGCCCGCGCCTCGCAATCTCATCGTATTTGGTCTTGCCTTCGCCGTCGACTCTCCTTACGAGGGCATTGGATGTGGATGGTGTGCCCTTCTTGCCCATGTCCAGTGGATACTGCGCGACGTGAACCTCTGGAAACGCGCCTCCATCACCAAAGTCCTCTGGCGCGCGGGGCCGCCAACTCTGCCTGCTACCGTATGCGGGTGGGCCATTCTGCTTTCGTGCGACCTGCGCTTCGTACTGCTCGGAGCTCAGCACACGCGTGCTGTTGGTGAGTTCCTCCTCCTCACCCGAATATTTCGGCTTGGGCAGCGACTTAGACAGCGTCGCGACGGACATGTTTGATGTAGATGGGGGGACAGAGTTGGGTATCGCGACCGTAGAGATGTGCCTGGGTGGAGGCGATGGCAAGACAAGATTATTTCATCGGGCTCGTCGGCGGGCTTGTTCTGCCGGAACCGCGTCACGTGATCTGGAGCCTGGCAGGATGGCGCGAGGCGCCATGGAGATATGCCTCGAGCCTTCACCGGAGTTCCCACTGGGCCTCCACCCTGGTGCATTCACACGCAGCCAGTCACTCTGTGCCAAGTATCATGTTTTTTCTGGATTCATATCACGAGTACGCGTACTACAAACGGACCAAGGGTTTGTTTGGCGTCTGCCTCTTACACCAATACCAATCTCCTTTTATACACACTGCACTACCAGGCTTGCATAAAGCATAAATTCCCAGAAACATCAGTGTCATATCGGCCGTGCCAGCTCGCTTATGCGCTCCGTGGATGGCATCACTGCCTGGGGATAGCGAACGTAGGAACAGGGTTGGTCATGACAGCCACCCTGCAGCGCTCGCTCGATGCGGCTTCGCTTGTCGCCTCGAGATGGGACGGGACAAAAAGAAAGCAGATGTTGGAGAAGCAGCGGTGTGTGCTTCGTTCAGGAGGAGGGTAAGATTAGCCGTGAGCAGAAGCTCATTTAAGAACGAGAGATGGCGAGTCAGCCCGCAGATGGGAACAGCGTAGGAGAGGGTTGCAGTTATAAGCAGCAGCGTGCAATCGCTGGGTAGATGGCGATGTGGTGCCGCTGCCGCCCGTCCGGACGTTGAGCACACGGTCCCTCCCGGGCTGGTACTCAACGATGGAGGCGGTGGAAAAGTTTACTTAACAGAGGGCGGGTATAGCGGGTGCTATAGGTGGTGGGCGACGGGTATAGCATAGGGCTGGCTGCACATCATTCGCTCTCTTGAGGGGGCAATGTGCCATGTCGTGTAAAGGCCTGGCCACCCTAGCAGCAAATGGGCCAAGGTCGAGAATACTGGCCATATGCAGCGCCGCAGCGTCCCAGCATCTTCCTTTGAACAGCAAAGGGAGCATGTGCAATTTACCAAGGCGTACGCGCAGTCTGTGGGCCCCCTTCGTAGCAGCCATGGCAGGCTGAGTGTGCGCTCTGAAACGTTGCCCGTCATCCCTGTCTGGTGTGTGCCAGCGCACCTGGATTCCTGCAGCTATGCCGACCCATTCTCGGAAATCGTCTGGAGGAGCCTTACAACAACAATACCAGCAGCAGAACCAGCACCCGCCGCCGCAGCGTCAACCACAACCACAACAACACGACCCCTCCCGGCGCAACACGCTGACCGCGCACACGTCGCCCACCCCCAAGCCCACACGCCAGCGCACAAACACAAACCCCGAGCCCCCGAGCCTGCTACGTCTGCCCTCGACCACCTCGACCTCGTCCGCTGCCGCACGTCGGCCCCCGGCCTCCCATAGTGCCCATGGCATAGACAATTCGCGCGGCCCTCCCGTCACCCTAGTTACGCGCAGTCGGAGCTCGCAGAATCCCGCCGATCTCACCTATGCGCACCAGCAGTTCTCTCCCACCGCACTGGCATCGCACACTGGCCCGACCCCATTGAGCAAGCGACGCGGGGAGGAAGAAACAGGCAACTGGAACGGTCCCCCGCAAAAACAACACCACCAGCAACCACAACAAACAAGCACCACGGCGTCCCCAAGCTTCCTGCGCCCGCCCGCCCCCAGACGCAATTCCACCGCCAGCTCCCGGCCTCCGCCCCGACGAATGGCCAGCTCCACCGAGTCGTCCGAATACGATTCTGGACCCCGCAGCCGGATGGAGGACTACCATGCGGCGCACAGCGGACGGGGAGCACCTGCGCCCGTGACTCCAGGCACAGATGGCGAGAAGGAGGACCTGTTCCTAAATATTGCCGCGGATAGTGCGCCCAAGCAGCAACAGCAGCAGCGCCCAGCAGAGACCACGGCGCGGATTGACCGGTTGAAGGTGAGACCACCCAGTCTTCAAGATGTGTTCGGATTGCAGCGACATGCGCGTACTATGGCCGCTCGACTCTGGCGGTTTCCCAGTATAGCTGAACCATCTGTCCCCCATGCGCCGTCAACAGTATGTACAGGAAGCTGACCACTACAGTCTCGAGTCGCCCGAATAAATGAACGACAGTCGTACCCATCAGCTCTACAGACACCTTCGCCGTCGCAGTCAAGCTCTGCCACGGCAACCTCTAGTCGTATACCCTCTGTCGTAGACGCCAGGCCAGGCGGTCTCCGTCGGGGTTCGCTCCTGCCCACCCCGTCCCGCTATGAGCGGTCCCAAAATTCGCCAGCACCTGAATCAGCACACCGGACGCCTCAACTATCGCACAAGGCATCTTTGAGTTCTGTACGGAGGGATTCGGATCTCTCACCACGCGACTTCCTGGCCCAGTTCTCCTCAACAAGGCGCGCATCTCAGCCAGACGTCACACCCCCAAGTCGCACACCCCTCCAGCCATATAGGCCATCGAATCTCTCCCATGAACCACGCACACCCCACATAGAGACATCATTTGAAGCTGCTTCGCGCGCCGACGGTACCGAATCGCATGGCTCCACGGGACCTGCAGCGTCTGTATGGGACGAGCTGGATGAACTCAAGTCCCGGATACGCAAGATTGAAATGGGAGGCAAGATACCTTCAACGTCGGGCGCAATCGTATCTCAAGCATCGGCAGATCGCCCACGGACAGCGAATACTTCAGCTACAACTGTATCTTCATCGCCAAACCAACAGCGAAAGGCGAACCTGTCTCCGTCTGACTCTACAGTTGGTGCTCTTACCCCTAACGGCAATAATAACAACAGTAACAACAAAACCCATCCGCTGTTGAGGGAGGCGCTAGCCAAAGCCCGACAACACATATCACCAGCAGTGTATCGCACGTTGGAAGCAACAGCACAGGAGGCATTAGCACTCGCTGAAATGAGCGGCAGTGCTGGCCCGCAGGGCACACTTCATTCGGCAAGCACCATCGCTAATGGTGCAGTCGTGTCTGACCGCCAAGTTCGGCGCAAAGCTGACAACCTTTGCCGGAGTTTGACCGAGCTGTGTATAGCTCTGTGTGACACCAAGACAGGCTTCGCCAGCCCTGCTTTTCGGTCAAGTACAGCCACACTTTCTCGTCGGCCAAGCGTCCAGTTCAACGGCGAGTCACCAACCATACGAGAAAGTATCGAACCCGAGAGCAACACATTGTCTGGTGTTAGTCCCAGTAGAGCAATGTCTCGCATAGAGGCTCGAAGGAGCAGTATGCTTGCCGTTGGAACTGGGGGTAATCAACGAGAAAGCAGTCAAGAGCCCTACGACGACAGGCACCTCGCGTCACGACTCCAGCGAGCAGGCACAAGTCTTCATCGTGCACGCAAGAGTGCCGAGGAAGATGACGATGACACAATTCTATTCCGCGCACCATCTCGTGCAATGACGTCGATTGACTTCCGGTCGCGGCAGCAACAAAATGAGAGCAACCGGTACAGCACCGGTCGGCAGATTGGTTCTCGCGAGCCAATGTCTGATTTGCAGCCATCGCCTGCTATTCAGACGACATCGCACCTTCGTCGGCCCAGTGTTTCGAGCAGTACACCGTCGCATGAGCACAGTCTCTTGTTCCGTGACCAGAATCGTTTCGGCCACAATCTAGGCCGAGAAGGATCTCCAGCCCATTTCGAGAAGCCCTTGTCCGCCGGTCTACGAGCTAGAACGCAATTGAGCGTCGCCCGAAACCCGAGCAATCGACACTCAGTGGGTGGCATAACGGATCTCGGTCGCAATGTCAGCCTTGGTAGAAGGCTGAGAGGATCCAGCACTGGAGAGTAAGTAGACTAGAAGCTCCATACACAGTTCTAGCACGGAGCGGACGTTGGAGGCATGGCATGATATAGAAATGCGGGTCAGTCAAAAGCTTGATTTTCACACGCGGCAAATACCTGAGAAGAATTCTCAGAGTGAGCGGATGCAGCAGTGTTACAAACATGTTCCTGGAAAAACAGATACGGAATGTTTGTCGTCGATTTCTTTTCTTTTTTACTTTTTCTTTGTTTTCCCAGCATCTTCAAGGAGCATCTGTGGGGATTGTATAGGCGCCGAAAAGTCGTTATGGCATTTGGCAGCATGAACTATATAAGGGGGGGTTGGCTGAGTGCTTGTTATCCAAGAGTCATCGAGGGTTATCATGCGCGGTAGGCGCAGCTGGTCCTCCGTCACCGACACTCTCTTCACACAGTTGATGACCGTTCGGTGTGTTTTCCTGTTCTCTTTTTGTGTGTGTGATTTTTTTCCTTGATAGTTTATATACCACTACGTATCTTTTGCACTTTTCTTTGCACTTGTAAATAGTATCACCTTTTTCGAGAATTATTTTGCTGTGCTCATCTGCGTATGTCTGGTGTGGGTGAGGGTGTGTTGGGAGGCAATTTCCCTCTCTCTGAATTCTCTCGCAGGCGATTGGACCATGATACGGTCGATGTTTTCAAGTTGGGCAAGCGCTTTGTCACCTTGTTGCTACATGGAATGACTGTATGAACAAGGGCTATTGTCAAAATGTCGATCATGCATCTGGATACTACAAGGCAACTGCAACCTTATTTCAATGCATGTCTCTCACGAGTAATGCGCAGAGCAGGCGTTTGGCGGCTCTCACTTGGGAGGAAGCTCGGTACCTTGGTTCTCACTCTCAGTACCACAAAGACACATGCAGTGATATCACTTACATTGTACACGCCGTGCACATAATCGCTCAATAGCCCGAATCATGATCATCATTTTACGATTTCTCGCGAATATAATTGGTGTGACGTAATATAGGGACCATAGCGGAGTGACCTGATGGTACATAATCACGGCACTCTATAGCTTCCTCAACTGTGGATGCCCCTAGAGACTGGGAAATCAGCGAGCTTGCATAATCAAATCTAAATAGATTGATAGATTGACTTACACATATTTGCACAATGTAAAAAGAAAAACGTCAGAGTGATTATTTGCTCCTGGCCCTCTCACTGTTCAACTCTCGCTACTTCAACCGTGAATGCAGCTACGTGTGCTGTGTTGGAATACAGTTTGCTTCCCCCACAATAACGCATTTGTTCTCGATCACCAGTACAAAAAGCTTCCCTCTCACTAAAGCCTTGTACCTACCTAGACCTCGATTATCGATTATTTGTTCCTCAGCGCCCAGTCCTCTGTCTCGACAGCAACAAACACTGTCTCCCAGCCTAGCCACTGCCTGCCATCATTCACTACCGGCGCAAACCCGCATACGACTTCCACTTTCACCGCAGCAAACCCGCCTCAGAAAAAACTGTTCGTATCCACTCTAGTATATCTCCAGGCAGCGCTGGTCGACTTGTCAGGTACCAACAATCACTTTCTTCGCACAAAGCGCCATTCCTTACAACGTAACCAGCGCTCCAACCTCTTCTAACGATACGATGGTCGAAGAAATACCTCAATATGTCATGGAGATGCAAGAAGAACAACCCGACAAGCGCAACCCGACACAGGTCACTATGCAGGTCGCACCTTCTTCACCAACACCATCCTTCCCACTGCACGTCCATGCCGAACCTCAGCCAATATCCCATACAGCGCTAGAGTCTGCAAGCTCAGAACCAGGCAAAAGCACCCAAATAACGACCCTTGGAAATACTCAAAACGCCTGTTCCGACTTGAGCACGCCAGCGTTGGGTGATGACTCGCTCAGGGACACTGAAGCACATGTCCAGGCACAACTTCAAACCTACTGGCCACCTGTGACTGAGATTTCTGTAGTTTCAGAACTTGAGGGATTTCCAGAAACAAAAGCGCAATTACAAGAAGATACACCTGTCCCTCACGCGACTTCGCTCACTCCACCCCCAAGCCAGGATCAGGATGACAAAACGTCCATGACGCCACCAGGTACTCCCCCTCAGGATAGAAAGAAGTCCTCGGCATCTTTATCTGAGCTCGAGAGTCCCAAGGCTCGTACAACAGCTACTACGACTCGGTCATCTGATCAAGTGGTTTCCCCTATTGCAAAGTATAACCAACTTAGAATAGCAAAGCATGAGCGCTTCGAGCTCTCCAAAATCTTCGAAAATACACGACACAGCATGCGCTATAAGACTTACAGGATGTTCATGCTAGGTTCACGGGGATTCGAGCGCGCTAATTTACTACCTACAAGGCAGACGAGGCCTCCACTGCTGAAGCGGCGGTATAGCATCGATGTCAATACTAGCGAATACTGGGGCACCTGCTTCGCAATGGACTGGAAAGAAACAGAGATCAAGGTTCGCATAGTTCATTCACCTGGAAAAGTAGCTAAGCAATGTGCTAACGTGCAACAGCGTCCGCTTCGTCAGTACGGATCTTTCGACTTGGAACCTCTACCCATCCTTTCCCACTGGAGTTTTGTTCCCCATCCTGGTCGATATTCCGCATTCTGCACAATATTTCAATTGAACCCGCCATTTGATTCCAACGTGTATCTCAGGCTGGGGGATGTTACAATTCAAAACGATTCTTTCTGCCATATCAGGAGTACAAGCTGGAACCATGGCGAGCCTTGGATGCGGGACGAAAGTCTAGATATGGCTCTGGAAGTCCTCTGTCGAGATTACAATTGTGAAAATCATGGAATCGCAATCGCCAACTCCATGGTCTCACAAATATGCTTTTTCGCTGCAGAAAGTGAAGATAGCAGTCCCCAGGAGTACTCTCAGTATAGAGCCCGCTTCGAGAACAAGTCATGGATTTTTCTTGTTATCAACGATGCAATCGGTGGCGTTGAGAGCGATTGCTTGCAAGGAAATCACTGGTCGCTTCTCGCCATCGACAGAATACATTATACAGTCTCGTATTA
This sequence comes from Bipolaris sorokiniana ND90Pr, assembly GCF_000338995.1. Lineage (NCBI taxonomy): Eukaryota > Fungi > Ascomycota > Dothideomycetes > Pleosporales > Pleosporaceae > Bipolaris > Bipolaris sorokiniana. Next base: position 71,030 of record NW_006911912.1, read on the forward strand.
CGATTCTCTATTTCTTGATGACGAACAATCTCGACACCTTGGTTTCCAAATCGGTCGAGGCATGCTGAAAATCCTACAAGAAGATGTCAAAAATTGGCGATATCGGATCCAACAGTATACCCCGCATCAGAACTACCACAACCAATTCGACTACGATGATGGTGCCTGTGGACCTTTCGTGTACAAGATGACCGAAGTGCTGATCAGACGCATCAAACTTCATCAGTCGCGTGGTGAGGAAAACGAGTGTTCTCTTGAACTGTGTGAAGACTTCCCGCTGGATTTCAAAAATCAGTTTCACTCATTCCTAGTTCGCCGCGAAATACAGAAGAGGATTGCCCGCTGGAAAGCCATCGTTGATGCTCCTTTTTTTGCATACAACCATGACCATGAGGCCATCCGTGGCGAATGTGTTGAACTAGATGACCACCCGGTTATTGAGTTCGAAATACCGCGCCGACCAGAAACACCTGTAGACTGGCCTGCCTCCCTAGAAGATTAGAATCATAAAATGCTCGAAAACTGCAGTGATAGCGGCAGTAGCCGAGCAAGTTGCTTGAGCGAGACGACTATAGTCTTGGCGCTATCGCCTGATCCACAGGAGATTTATGCTGATGGGGATACTAACCATGACCAAGACGAAGACGGCGGTGGTAGCATTCTCGGTCCTGGAATCACTCACGAAGAGTCTACCCCTGACGGCATACAGAGGACTACAAACTCGCCCATACCATCCGATGCCGAAAGCGATCAAGAAGAGATTGATAGACGCGTCTGAAGCAGCCCACTGGCAAAATATTTTTTGTTACTGCTCGACTGGTTTGAGGGAAATTTATAACGGAGGTAGTTTCTTTTCAACTTGGATTGCGTGTACTGTCTCGGGAAAAAAAAGGATGTACTGTGTAATTTTTTTTATCGCTGCGTCTTGCGGTATACAAGTTGGGCCTCTCAGGCCTTGCTTTTTGCAAGCCGTCTTGTTGTTATGGCTATTGCCGGCCACCTAGTACTAGCGTTCAAGGCACCAGACCGAGTAGAAGAGTCACATCCTTACTGGCGGAGCACGGCGTTGTATTTAGTTTCGGAATAAAACTATTGATCATACTGTAGAAGATACAGATGCCCAACATGTGAAAGTAGACAAGGATATCTCATTTCCAAACTACTAGTATGTCGCTCATACTTTGGCCTTAGCTACCTGCGACTCCGATCGCCGTCAAGACATGTCTTACAGCTGTGGCGCGCTTCTAGGCGCACACAGCCACCCATCGTCCCGCGCCCACCTTCCCATTCCCATTTGCCGCCCCTTCAAGACCTTCACAACTACCCAACCACATCATCACACATACCCACCGGTATCCAGCGCAAAAACCCAGCAAATCACCTAACCGACAAGCAGGTTGTATGAATCAGCAAGTTTTCCAGGCTGCAGGCGACCGCGGGACGATCATTCGGTGAGGGTCAGATCCCTTGAAATCGAGTGGTTCAGATGACGTAGGACCCACCCTGTCGCAACGCCGCGCATCAACGCCCTCTTTTTTGTTCCCATGCAACCGGTTCGCAAAGTTGGAATCAAGGACCCTGGCATGCGTTGTTAGTAGCCACCCCTGTCTGGTGGCCTCCGGTGCGAGAAAGGCCAGGCCGATCGGAGATGAGATCACTGTTGGCGTGGATGGCGTCGTATACACGGCATCGGAGGGAGAGTGGGGGTGTGTGGTTGGCTGGGCCAAGGTGGAAGGTTGTATGGGTTGGTCTTGAGTATGATGAAGGGTGCTGCTTGTGTGTAGTATATATTCTGGTGTGTGCTTGTTTGAACGGAGGGTTTTCCTTTCTTCCTTTCTAGTTCACTTGTGTGAAGAAATACAACTGATACCCATCCACGACCTATATTACAATACTATTCCATATATATACGACAACCTAAGACGCATATCTTTTTCTTCTTTCTTATTGAACACATCGCAAGCATATTCAAAATGACAGACAACAAGCAGCAACCAAAAACCTACAAGCAAGCCGCAAATGACTACTACAACCAAAAATACGAAACTTGGATGCCCTGGATCGAAGACCAGTATCTAAAATGGTTCACAAAAGATAACAAGGCCAGCTACGCCGCCAAACGTATGTTCTCCTTCCCCCTTCCTTCCTTTCCTCCAAACCTTCACCGCACAATCCGCTAATTCACCCGCTTCAGAAAACCTTGACAAAACAAAGGTAACCGGCATCTCGCAAGTCGACAACCTCCAAGACGGCGTCAACGGCCTCGTAACGGGCCAAGTAGGCCAAGGCGGTCTCGCACAACCCATCGGCGACACCTTATCGAAAGAAGGAATCAATCGTGCTGAGCGTGGCGGCAAGGACGAGCAAGGACGGTCGCTTGAGGGACAAGGACCCTTGGGCGGGTATGGACAGAGTGCTGTGGAGGGGGTGAAGGGGGGTGCGGGGAGTGTGGCTGAGGGTGCGAAGAGTGCGGGGGGTTGGGTTGGGGGATGGGTTGGTGGAGGGGGCGCGAAGAAATAGATGTGTAGGGGGTGAGTGTAATACTGTGACGACTTGATACCTTTGGAGGAGGAGGAAGATAATGCTTTGAGATATATATATGTTGTAGCGATAGGGCAGTTTTGCTTTGCAAGTGTAGTTTAATCGAGCTTTTTTTCTTTTTACTTTTTGATATGACAGTTTTGTGTAGTGCCCTGGAACACAGCTGGCGGGTTGATTTGTAGCGATTTTGATCACTTTCATCCCGATTAGAGTCTGGATTAGACCTCTTTTTTCCGTTTTACTATACCTGCGGTGTTCAAACTTCAGTGTATCCTCCTTCTTACGATGTGATAGCATACACAGTGATTGCCTTGTCCACAGCAGACGACTCATCTGCATCTCTCATGTCAGACATTTACGTGTAATCTACTGGATTCAGCTGTCACCTGTTCACACTCAGTCTGTTTAAAATGAGACTGTAAACTATGGTATAGTGTTTGTGAAGAACGGCTCTCACAATGGAACTCTATCCTCTCTTACTCAGCACATTCGTGCCGTGTCGGCGCTGCTGTAGTAGAGTACCAATTTGAAGAGTTGATCAACCAAAGTATTCACAAATCTCTCATTGTACTAAAGATAATGTCTTGCTTGAGCGTTGGAGTGTTGCTACTGAGAGTGAGGTGATAGAGGTGATGTAAGCTCAAGTGCAGTGTTGCTTCAAGTATAGGTGAGATAGTAACGGCGCACCCAACGATGCGATCTTAGTGAAAGCAAGCTTTAAGATCAAAGCGCAGCTCCTATCGATAGGGTTCCTGAATCCGAAAATCTCCTAGTGAGAGCAAGTACAGCTAGGGGCGATGACGAAATCAAGGCCGGGCGCATTCTGAGCGGAACGAAGCAAACGCGCTAACCACATTGCTTGGCGGTCGCGACTTTCGGGTCAATTCCATTCTCCGCAACAGTCGCGACGACACTAATCAAACGACTACCACCAGCATCATTCCGCCCCGCTCCATCTTCTTGGAGCTGCGCGCATGCTTCAACGGAGAGATATTATTGCGCCTTCGCAGTAAAAAGAAATCACCTACAAAACCATGGCCTCACCACCGCACATCCCTCAGCTCAACATGTCCAGCAACCGCAAGCGTGGCAGCATATCTTCGCACTCGGGCGCACCATCAAAGAAGCGCAAGCCCTCAAATCTACGCAATGCCTTCTCTCCCGATGCCGAATCCATCGGCGGCTCGCCACGCCAATACTCGCGCTCACCATCGGTAGAAAGCAACATCACGACTTCAGTTATCAATGGTGTTGGAGGAAGCAAGAAGCGCCGTAAGAAGGGCGGCGATGGTGGAAGCGTGGCAGGCTCGAGTGTAAGAGGAGGCAAAAGCGGTGATGGAAGGAGTGCAGTCGGAGGCGAAGATGAAGAAGGAGAAGAAGACGACGACGAAGACGAGATGGGCGAGGAAATGGGCATGGAGATCGAAGGCGGAATGAGTGTCGAAGCCCGACGCAAACAAGAAAAAGAATACGAACGGTACGATTCTCTTGCTTCCAAAAAGCCATACAGAAAGCAATCCTGATCCTTTACTAACACAACGGTACTCCAGAATGCTAGAAGACTTCATGACCCCCGCGCAAATGGACCGCTACGCAACCTACCGCCGCATCCGCCTCAAGCGCGAAACCGTTCGTAAACTCGTCAACCAAACCCTCTCGCAATCCGTGCCCCAACCCATCATCATTGCCGTAACTTCCTACTCCAAAACTTTTATCGGCGAGCTCATCGACCGCGCCCTCACCGTCCGCGACGAATGGTCCGCCGTACGCACTCACCTGCCCAACCCAGACTTACCCGGCCCCATCTTAAGCCAGAGTCTAGGCAGACCAAGCGCACACATCAAAGACGAGCGGAACAAACCAACGAATACGGATATCCAGGGTGCAGGGTGGTACTTGAACCAGGTTGATCGCACGCAGAGTATATGGAAGGAGGTGGATAAGAATGCGAGTTTGCAGGAGAGATTGCGCGCTTGTGACAAGGGTCCGTTGACGCCTGCGCACTTGAGAGAGGCGCTCCGGCGGTACAAGAGGGATAGGGATGGTGGTGGTGCGGGCTTTGCGGGTATGAGTTTGGAAGGCGTGGAGAGGACAATGGGCAGGACGGGTGGGAAGAGACTCTTCAAGTGAAAGCTACAAAGGAAAATCTTTGTTACGTGCATAGCGATGGCGTTTGGGATACATCATTACACACATATGGCGTTGGCATCACAATGTACACCATGTTAGCAACACAAGTTTATTGCTAACCACGACAATTCTCAGAACATTTTGCACAAGTACAATATTTTAATTCTGCAAAGCGTGAGCTACCCCGCAGGAAAATTAAAACATGGATAAACACAACGCCAGACAGCTCCAGGGGATATGAACGATAAGATAAACTACAGGCATTCAGGTATAGAGTCATCACAGTCTCGAACAGTTGCATAAAGACATTATTCAGCCAAAGATGGAAGCAACCTTTTCATGAGGTATTTTGTGAAGAGCTACATTTGTCATAGCCATTCATCATTCCAGTCCATCCCAGCCGAAGAGAGAACACCTTAGGAAATCATAACGCTAACCAACAACCATCTAGTTATCCTGGAGCAGCTCGTAGAAGGTATCGGCGGCAGGCTCGGCCTTGCCAGCCTCGATCTTCTTCTGGCCAAGCTTCTCCTTGGCGAAGGTAGCAGCGTAGGGGTTGAGGCGAAGCTGCACCTGGAAGTTCTTGAGAGGATTCTTCTTCTGGGTGTGGCTGCGCTTGGTCACGGCTCCGCCACGGACGGGGCGGAGGACCTTCTGGACGTCGCTGGAGTTGATGATCTTGCTGAGGTCGGGCTGGACCATCATGGGAGATGGGAGAAGGAAGTCCTTCTTGAGCGCTGAGGGCTCGGTGGTGGATCCGTAGACCTTGTCGAGGGCGCTGAAAGCGGAAGAAGTCCAGACAATGAAGCGGCCAAGGTGACCACCGGGGGCAAGCTGGAGGAGATTCAGGGAGTAGACGGATGAGGTCTCGACACCTGGGATGTTGCGGAAAGCAAGGACGAGCTCCTTGCCATCCTCATCAGGGTTGTAGATGACAAGAGGTCCACGGCGCTGCTTGTGGCGGCGACCACGGAGCTTACCCTTACCAGCGCGGAGCTTGCGCGAGTTGCGAGCCTTCTCAACATCAGCACCAGCACCGACGGCCTTGAGGAGAGCGACGGCAGCGGAGGTCTTCTTGATGGCGGCATCGGCGAAAGCAGTCGATGAGACGACGAGAGGAACCTCGGGGACGGTGCTGATAGCGTGGCCACGGGCAAGGAGAAGAGCAGGGCTTCCTGAAGCAGCGAGCGCAGAGGCGGTAGCGAAGCGCTTCTGGTTCAGGTTGATCTTCTGGTGCCACTTGCGCCAGACCTTGGTAGGAGCAAACATGCGGCCAGAGCGGCACATGTTACCGAAAGCAGCCTGACCAGCACGGTGAGTACCACCACCAGAGACACGGGGGATACGGGCAACAGCGCGACCAGTACCCCAGGACTCGGCAGAAGTTTGGTGACCAGCCTTCTCGGAGCTGCGTGTTGTTAGATCAGTCAACGGTGCAGCTTGCGAGGAAGGCTTACACAGCGTAGGGCTGGCGGCGGTTCTTGTTCATGCCAGTGTGCACCGCGTGGACGACATCCGGGCGGATTGGAGCCTGCTGATCGTCAGAATCAAATATGTGAATTAGGTGCACGATACTGTATGCTCCCAGTGCAACACCAGAGCAGATCGAGAGAGCGCCATATTGATTGCGGAACCCAAAAGTTTTCGTCATGGCGCCGCAAGCACCCCATGAATGATCCAGCTCAATACATGCATGGGGTTTCCAGCCGAGTGTCCAATATTGCAAATTCCTCGTTTATACGCATTCATTGTAGCTTCTCTCTCAATCTGTTCGTCGGGTTGCCGGTTGCATCGTATCGCGGGTCTCGAAGTGCGACGGTGGAACTGACCTTGAAGACATTGGGGACGGGGATGGTGTCCTGGGTGACCTCGCCCTTGGCAGAGACGACGGTGACGGTTGGCCTCGACATGGTGGCTGTTGGGAATTGACCTGGGTGGTTAGTTGTCGCGAAAAGAGAAGTCGTCGTCGGATTTTTGCGATGTTCTGAAGCGAGCGAATTTCGAGTGGGCGCGCTATGCCGCATTGGGACTTGGCGGCTTTTGGGTGGTTAGCGCTGCGCTCATGTTCACCTGCGCGAGACTGAACATCTCATGTGCCGGGAGTGGTGATTTCGCAAGATTGTCTACATAATCTTGTAATTATCCTGAGACGATGTACTATGGACGTGTATGCGTAGAGCTATCTAATCTTAGTCTACTGTAGCAGAACAGGTCTGCACGAGCAGCCGGGGCTGACTACATGCGACGGTTGTCCTAATATATAAGTAGTAGACAAGGTAAAGAGGTCTCCATCGTAACGCCCTAGATCATTCTAGCCTCCCGGGATTTTCAGACACGTCTTGGATTTAGAATGATCGTCCTGCCCTCGCTAGGTACTCTACGCATCTCCTTTAAAGTGGGCGAATTAAGCCATGCAAAATTGTAGGGATAGACCCAACAGTGTCACTCACAGCTCTTATTGCCATGACGACACTCGGAACAATATCAATATCCTTGCAGATAAGTAACGTGTACAATACTTTACACAGTGCTAATAGCAGCACTTGCCAGGGGGGTAAGAGATGATTCGATAGTGTCTTGAATAGTCGCTGCCCTATGCTCGGTCTTTGACCATAGCGCAAAAACAAAAACAAAAGCGTAGTTACCTAGCGACGGTGATTTAGGGAACCATGCCGAGCGGCTAATAATAGCGTATTGTGTGATATTAAAACACGTGTTTGGTAGGCGGACCGTTAGTTGCTTGATGGGGGAGGTGAAGGATGTCATGCTGACTGTAGTTTCAATCCCTACCAGATAAAACTTGTCATTAACTAATGTTCGAGAAGCGTGTTCATGATAAAGTATAACGGTGATGTGGAAAGCAGAATAATATGGAATGGGGGCCGGCCGGGAGTGGCCTGGTCCGTTAGTGGCTCGAGGGGATATTTGTACGGAACATGCGAGAGTGAACACTTTGGATGAGCCGGGCGGATTGAAGGGAAAGCGAATATCGAGTAAGCACGTGCCCTTTTGTGAGGCAAGTCGATGGATCGCCACAGGGGTGCACGAATCGCATTCGCGTTGGCAACTGAAACACACGTGGTGCAGCAGGACGGGATGGGGTTCCGGGAGCAGCGGAGGATGGGCGGGCTCGGGTCCGTGTATGTAGGAGCGCCAGAGAAAAAGAAAAGAGAGATGCGGACATGGCCAAAGGGTGTGACTGCGAGTAAGCAGGCAGCATGTTGAAGAAACCCACAAACTTGTCGTTATTGAGTTTGGGGGCTGGCAAGTCGTCTGGCTTCCGAAACCAAAGGGATGCAGGTGAAACCAGCAGTCTTGCTCACATGACCCAGAGGCAAATGACGCGGTGCGCTGCCGCCCTCTCACCCCGCCAACAGGTGGGTCGACGGCTTTCCCATGTTCCCATGTTGCGTTTCACGTCAGAGATGTCTGGTCTGACTGTTTTGCGTGCCTCGGTGCGGTGAGGCGAGGTTCAGTGGGAGGCGCGGCAAGGCGACGGCGACGGCGAGCGCTTCAAGTCGATGGCAGGCGGGCGGGCGGGCGAAGACAGAGTGCTGTCAGCGGTGGCTGCACTGGCGACAGGACGGCACACCCCTTCCAGCCTCATTCTAAGGTTTGTCGACTGGGCCTGTCCGCCGCTGGAGATGGGGGGAGGGTTCCAGGGGGAGATGCTGGGCGATGTCGTCCCAGCTGGGCAGGCTGGCCGGGGGTTCGCCAGAGGCCAGCCGTGCGGCCACCGGTGGTGCAGGCGGGCGGCAGCCAATGGGAGCCTGCTGGTGGCTCAGGGCCGGTGGCTGAGGGCAAAAGGGCAGGGCGAGGACAGAGGGCAGTGGGCAGTGGGCCGCGAGGGCAGAGGCCAGTGCCAGTGCCAGTGCCAGTGGGCGTGAACAAGTTCGCACCGCCCAAACTGCTCGGCGGGTGCGGTGGACACAGACAGGACAGCCAGCACGCAGTCATGGCCCAGTTATGGCCCAGTTATGGCCCAGTAAGGCGGCGTTGGCTGCGTGGGAGGCGGGCAGGCTATGGCGTGCTAGTGGTCGCAGCTGCCTCGTAGCGCACGGCTGGCGGTTGCTATTTTGGATGTCGGCGCTTGCACACAGCAGCCACGCCTAGCGTCCCTGCCCTGGCTTCTCTCTCCCCCATAGACAATGACCGACGCATTCACGCCGCCTCAACACTCGACCATCGCCTGCTCGCCTGCCCGCCTCCCCACGATCCCCCTCTCCCCCTCTCCCCCCTCCCCCCAAACACCAGGCGGCAGCGGCTCTGCCACGACCGGCTTCCCTCGTCCCCTCCCAAGCTGGTCACCACACGCTGCACAAGTCTCCGCATCTGAGCCTGTCGCTCGCCCTCTGTGCTTGTGTGTCGCAGCATACAATTCGTGGCCCTCTCGCAAACACCACCCACGCCCGCCTCGACGACCCGTACCGGCGCCGCCAGTCGACTTTTTCTGCCTCTCCGCGCCGCTTTCTCCCAGGCATAGGCGCATCGCCGGCCTAGTCGCTCCTTCCCTCAGGCGCTTAGTCGAGGATCTGGTATTCTCGCTCCCATTCACCATCACCACTGCCACTACTGCCACGACTGCCGTCGCCGCTGGCTACCAGGTAAGCTGCATCTTCTCTCATTCCTGTCACCCCTGTACCTTACGCCCTCGCTCCCACCCCCTGCATCGCCCTCTCTTCGCCTGTCTCGACCACTATGCCTGTCTGAGCCTGGCATTGTGTACGTACGGGCAACCGTCACCTGGCGACTACTGCCTGTTGCTTGCTCGACTATACCCACCCTCTCTTCCGCACTCGAGCCTGTCTCAAACTCGGACACACACACACACACACACACACACACTGTCTTCAACCTCCACCTCCACCTCCCCCATTGCACACTTCACGTTTCGAAACACATGCGCTTGTCATGTCTGCCCTACCCACAACACCACATGGCGCTGACAATACGGCTTTGAAAAGGCCTTTCTCTACACCTAATTCTTCTTTCCCTTCCAACTCTCTTAAGCAGTCCCTTGCGACCTGCTCCAAAGTACCCTCCATCTTACCTCCAGCTCCTCGTTGGCCTCGACGCGCGCGCTGCCCGCCTCCCGCGACCCAGACGACACCTCCAAGATCCACTATGGTGCAGACCAGCTCGCGATCGTTTATGCCCATGCCCTCGTTCGGCGCTGTATTCGGGGGAGAACACCACAACAAGGGCCATGCAGACGGGAATGGCGTTAATCTAGTGCGCCCAGCAACAAGCCCAACCACATCCTCGAGCGCGCCATTCTCCTCGTTTCACATTCACACCGATAGCCGGGAAAGCAACTCGACAACATCGTCCGACAACTCACCCACCACTACCATCTCAACCATGGACTCATCATCTGTGACTGACCCATCGCCGGGCGTGTCGCCGGAGTCGCCGCTTGGAAGAACGCTCGCCCCTTCATCATGTGTTGCTGACTTCAGGTCAAGAAGGACAGAACAGCCGTCTGGAGACTCGAGTACATTTTTCGAGCTACAGCGCCCAACAACGCCTGCGAAGAAACCGCGGAATCTTAAGAACCTCGGCATCAACACGGCGTCTTCTCTGAGCAACCTACGAGCGCACACCCCAGCACCCATTGCGGTTGTACCAAAGGAGAAGAATAGTTCGACGCCTCCGTCGCCGCTGTTCATCAAACCGCCGACACCGCCCAAGCGAAGACCATCCAATCTGAGCCTGACGATATCGACACCCGGCAGCACAGACAACAAGCCAGTACGGCTCCTCATACCTTCAACGCCATCCTTCAACCGCCCGCCCCTTCGTCATTTCCAGTCATCTCCTTCCTTGCCGTTATGTTCACCAAGTGTAAACCCGTTCGGTGGCATGCAGTTGCCTCCGCGTCCTGTTGTGAACAAGCCAACTGGTCTTGCCGAAGTCCCCTTTGAAATGGAAGAGGAGGAGGACCAAGAGCCAAACTTTGATGTCCCCCAATCACGCGAGGAAAAGCCAGCAGCATACCCCAACGGTCCCATCTGCATATACGAGGCTGGTGTATATCTCTACTTTGAGCCCACGGCTGTACAGGCCACAACTTTCGATGTCATTATCAACGTTGCAAGTGAAGTCAAAAATCCTTTCACAGCACCATCGGGAGAATCACAAAAGGATATCGATGCCAGGCGCGTGGATGGCCCACCAGCAGAGAATATTGACTTCGCTACCCTTTCGCAAAGACCAAAGCAATCCTTTGGCATGGGCGATAGCTCTCCAACGACACCCAAAGCCACAGCACCAGTCATGCAGACGATACAGCCACGAGAGGTTGTCATTGAGGGCAAGACATACAAAACACCAGAGTACATCCATATGCCCTGGGAGCATAATACCGATATCGTGCCCGACCTCCACAAACTCGTTAGAATGATTGATGAACGGGTACAGCAAGGGAAACGCGTACTCATTCATTGTCAGTGTGGTGTCAGTCGTTCTGCTAGTCTGATTGTCGCCTATGGTTTGTACAAAGATCCTCAAATGAGCGTGCAAGAAGCATACGACAAGGCGAAGAAGCGAAGCAAGTGGATTGGACCCAACATGAACCTTATCATGCAGCTTCAAGAATTCCGCAACAGCTTGCTGAGGCAGAACGAGAGCCGCTCGTATCACAATCAAGGCTATGGTCGACGATCTGCTGGTCTTCCTTCAGGATCGAACAAGTACTCTTCGTACGATCGAGACGGTGGATCAGGATCACGTACTCCGCGCACAGCACCGCTTCCTCCTGACTGCGACATGACCATGCAACGTGCTAGCACTGGAAACATGATGGCAATTTCTCCAGGTCCACTGTCTGCGCCCACTGGTGCTTTCTCCCCCGGTTTCCGCAGGTCATGGGACTCTAGCCCATTGCATTTCGAGCTCACATCCCAACCGGCCCCGACCACTACACCATACGTCGATCCCAAGGGCCAAGTCGTTCCTATGGTCTCGGTGACCAGCAATGATGTGCCAACCATACATACTGAAGATATCTCCAGCAGCGAAGCAACACCGCAGTCACCAGAAGATGTCCAACCCCCCTCATTTCCCAACTTTTCTCGTCAACTTCGATTACGACCCAACCTTGGCATCGAAGAGGGCGCCTCATCTAGAACCGAAGAAAGGCTTTTGGCTCCTATACAACCATCTAGCTTTGAGCCCTTGAGGTCCCCTGCTGTCGCAAGTTTCAACATACCTACTTTCCCATCTTACGATACAGCAGACTCTGGATTCATGTCTCCAATCAAAACATCATTTGACAACTCTTGGCCAGCAGGCTATGATCTGGACAACGAGGAACCTGATTCTGCTCCACAGGGAATGGATGGCGTAACCCCAGGAATTTCACCACGCAGCTCCAAGCTTGACATGTCTAAAGCTATGCAGGACGATGTCAATGAATCTTACGGCCCCTTGTCATCACACGGTACTTCATTCCATCTTGGTCACCCGGCACCTTCCCAGGATCACTACGAAAATGATGACGCAAAATCTCCAGAAATCGCTTCGCCAGTGAAGACTCAATTCTCCGATGATATCTTTTCTAGCACCAATGATCGGTTGGAGGAAGATTCAAAGTCACCACGTGCTACCGAATTCCACATGACTCCATTGAAGCCCAGGTTAGGAGACGAGGATCCCTTTGGCTTGACTTCACCAACTAGAGCGGATTTCAATCCTTTCGATAGGCCGAGCAGTATTGCCACCATCAAAGCCCTTGAATCGGAAGATCGGAGACCCTCATTCCAGGCCATCCTACCACCTGCCCATCAAACTTTCAATGGCTTCGCATCCCTGGATGGCACAGCACAGACCAACAGCATTTTCGAATCACCGGCTCCGCTGAACATTTCCGCATCGAAGCAGTTCCAGTTGGCTGGACCTCGAGTAGACAGCCACAGCAATTCACCGGCGAAACAAGTTCTGAACCGCGGCGGTGCGCATACAACGACCCCATTTGCGCATCCTAAAGCACCGGCCACCCCTCGGACCCCGAGCGAAACCTTCCTTTCTACTCCCGGAAAGGCCATTCGAACAAGGTTTTCATCTCCAAACATGAGCGAGCAACGGAAATTACAAAAGCTGCAAACGGAGATCCAATCGAAACTGCCAAGGGCAGCGGTTCCTCGACATGCTGCAGACGATATTGATGCTCTCATGTCACCCCGCGCAGAAGAATTCACTAGGAACCCCTTCCGCTTTGAACTGCAAAGCCCTGGTGAAGACGCAAGCCCGGTTTCATCAAATGGGACGATCAAGGATGGCCGAAACGGCCATACTGCATGGGAGGACCCGATGCCGCGGCACTGGACGCCTGAGAAGGCTACTGCTGATCCTCGAAGTCCCGTACAGACCGGAGTCAGCCCAATTGTCCGCAACATTTGGGACGTGCTATGAGGGAAAGCGGAGCCACTTGGAGAGCCTAAACCTGGATTCGGAAAGTGAAACTTCAGTTCAATGACTCGCTACAGATGTTCGGGAAGTATGCCCGATATCAAGGTTCAGTTACGCCGACCGTCAGGCCAGAAATTACCCAGTTTCTCACAGAGAAATTATCATTATCTCGGAAACTGCGACGCCACCAACACTATGCATTCGAACTTTGGATGGTCTCAAACTGCATCGGCTCGTCTTGCAGTTCGACAATGTTTAAAAGACATTTTGTTTAGATCGGCGGCCCCAACAAGTACCATCAAGACAGTACCGGCCTCTTTCCTCTTTTCCGGTCAGCTTTTCTTTGTGTCAAGACTCTGTTTCTCTTTGCAAGCCCGTCTTTCCAAACGGCTTCAACTATTTTGCCTTGTGGAGGACTAATGCGCGTTGAGTTACGCAAACAAAAGTGTAATGTCCTAGTTTCTAGTGCCTAGTTCCGCCAACCCTCCACGGCCTTCCACTCATTTTTGTCAAAGCATCCCCTCCTATTTTCTCTCTCTCTCTCTCTATCTTCCTTGTTCAAACCAGCCATCATCACTACACTCTCGCTGCTTTGTATATCTATGTCATACCTTTTCTCCTTTTTTTCTTTATTGGTTTGATCCCCCTCAGTATCGATGTTACGAGCCATGCAAAGCGCTGCACCCATCCAGCGGAAAGTACATACCCCCATTGTTTTGGGGTTGTATTCTTGGTTGTTTTTCCTTTGTGTTTTTCTCTTTTCCTCTTTACCATCACTGTTTTGATCTGCTTGGCACCCTCATCAGCCAGCAGTAGGCGTTTTTCTTTGGTCCTTTGGGGGAAATTCTCGCGGGGTAAGGGGTTTTTTCTTTAGGAAGATGGAAGTAGGGAAAGGCTCGATCTAGGCAATATCCAACTGAGTTAGTTAAGTGTGTGTGTATGTACCTGGATAACTTTATTTAGGGGTTTCCTTTTGAAATTTCCTTTTGCCTACTTATTACCCCTCGTCCTCTTTCTCTCGCTGTGCTCTATGGATCTATACCCAGGCGAGGTAAGGTAGTACTACCCAACTTTTCTTTGTTTCCTTCTTCTTGTGTGGGAGGGGAAAGGGAAGGTGCAACTGAGGGGCTGTATACATGAATGGAAATCACATATACATTTACATACATGTGAGTTACACGTGAAGAACTTGATGATTACATATGTCGTACTTAGTAACGTGCGGGATCAGTAAGCTGCGCGGATCAGTAAGCTACGCACTCTAAATCCCACCAAAAAATCAAGAATCGCAACGGTCTATATCTGTGCAACCACTAAATAAAAATTGTTAAAAACTTATAGAATATTCTATAGGTAAATAAAAAGTATCACTGCTTTTTAAAAAAGACTCTACTATAATAATAGCAGACATAGAGCAAACTTTGCTTTAATAATAACTAACGTGATGGATAAGCGAGTCGCGCAGGCAAGCGAGTCGCGCACCTCACCAACTTTCTTACTCTATTACACTTGCCTTTATCATGGCTCCACGCCACGTTATTCAATTACTCTCAAATGAATCAGATATTCAGCTTGCTATACAATCTCTTAATTCTAATCAAATTCAAACAGGCCGCCGCGCAGCTTCAATCTTTAACGTGCCTGAATCAACGTTACGCGATCGACGCGCTGGGAAGCGCGCGAGACGCGATTGCCAGCCCAACTCAAAAAAGCTTACTCAGATAGAAGAGGAGGTGATTATAAGCTATATACTTGATCTAGATCAGCGTGGATTTGCGCCTACCTACGCTGCCGTACGTGATATGGCTGATAAGCTACTAGCTGCACGTGGTGCTGGCCACGTTGGGCAGAAGTGGCCAGCTAACTTCATTAGGCGTACAGGCTCTCTTACAACGCGTTTTAATCGATCGTACGATAGGCAGAGAGCTCTATGTGAAGATCTAGCCCTAATTAAGAGCTGGTTTGAGCTTGTGGAGTAGACAAAGGCCAAGTACGGCATCTGCGACGAAGACGTCTATAACTTTGACGAAGCTAGCTTTATAATGGGCAAGATCACGACTCAGCTTGTCGTAACAGCGTTAGAGAGAAGAGGCCGGCTAAAGGCAGTTGAGCCAGGCAATCGCGAGTGGGTAACGCTGATCGCAGCGATCAACGCAGCTGGCTGGTCAGTCCCACCGTTCCTTATCTTCGCTGGCCAGTATTACCTATCTGCCTGGTACGAGGAGGCAG
>NW_006911912.1:87451-112589 GCF_000338995.1 Bipolaris sorokiniana ND90Pr
GCGCGATCGGATCACTAGCCTTGAGAGAGCTAATGCAGCAGTAACGAAGCGTAGGCAGCGTAAAAAAAAGCGAATACAGAAGCAAGGAGTGCTAACAAAGGGAGCTGGAGAGGATCTACTTGCTCAGCGTGAGGCTGATTAGCAGATTGCTCATGAAGAGCGTCAAGGAGGAGAGCGATCAGGTGCTAGTCGCCAGGCTCTTGCGCGCTGTAGTAGGTGTAGAGAGACTGGTCATAATACGCGTACATGCAAGAAAGATACTATAGGTACTACTTAATATATTATATTAATATATATCAAGATAGTTACATTGTGGTGGCGCTATACGCTTATAGAGGTGCGTAGGTTTAGTGGGTGCGCGACTCGCTTGCCTGCGCGACTCGCTTATCCATCACGTTACCTAAAATTTAGTTTTTTCTACATAGTTTTGTATATATATGGTGGATATTAGCTTCTTGATCTAGGGCTAGTATATTCCTATAAATACAGCTCTAGTATCAAATTCTTGTTTATTTTTTATTTGGTGGTTGCAGAGATATAGGCTGTTGCTGTAACCGTTCGAGTACCTACCGAACCAACACCCGAAAGGGATCCGAACATGGGCACGAACTAGCCTAGGGCAGATCTGCTGATATAAAACCCCACCCGTTCTCCATAGTAGCTCGATAGATTTTTGATATCCTTTCGTACAAGGTCTATAGGTGTCTATTCGAATCAAGGCTCGTTTGATGTCCCACGCACTCCCATATGCCTCTGAGTGACACTACCGCCGATACTGATCCGAGTAGTCTTGCCTGCACCGTTACAGTTGCGATTCTTGATTTTTAGTGGGATTTGGGGTGCGCAGCTTACTGATCCCGCACGTTAACTAGTTAGTTAGGTGTCACTTATTAAGCAATATCATACCTTAGTATGTTTGGTTTCTACCTTTTTAGTCAGCTAAGGATATCATTTTGCTGCTGCGCAATTTGAACGTCATCACTCTGAAGACAACAACACGTGAGGTCAGCAGTTGATTTTCATTTCTTAGTCACTTTGATGTCAAAAACATGGCATATGGTTGAAAAGCGTGATGACAATTCTATTCTGGCAAAACTACATACTTTGATTTCCCCTTTGCATCGTCGCGAGACTACAAGGTGTAAAAGATGGGATGAAAGAAGGAAGAAAGAATTTGGCCGTAATAATAGTTTATATAGTAGGTTTGTAAATGCCTGTAAAGAAAAAAGACACAAAACGTGCAGAAACGACGGGTGATTTCGTTGGACTCGTGCACGTACATGAGCCTCTTGTGAAAAGCGAGAGTGTAGACATAATGCTATGTCCCGCGCCTTTCCCTTACCCGGTATGAGGGGAAAAAAAGCGAGTGTGAGAAAGAGAAACTCGCGTCTATAATGAAAAAAGAAAGTCAAACTGGTTGACTTTCTTGGGTCGCATCGAGCAACCGGCAATCGGTTGAAGAAGAAGAAAAACAAGTATTGGAACGAAGGTGGGGAAATAAGACAAGAATCGAAAAAAAGCAAAAATAAACGAAGCACGAGAATATATACCGTGGGGTAAGGGAGGCGGGGGAGGTTGGAGAGAGACTGGGACCCAACGCAGCACTTGCGTGGTTTCGTCAACAAAAAAAAGAAAGTACACACACACAATGCGAGTTGCTTTAGAAAACAACTCGACCCAACCTTAAAAACGCCAGGGAAAACAAAAACCAATAAATGCAAAAAACCCGGTAAATGTTATACCTGGGTTTATGGGGGTATCCTGAGGCAAATGAATTTGCCCATGTAAATGTTAATGAGGTAAAGTCATTCTCACTCATTGACATGCCTAGTAGACATATGTTGCAGTCCTTCCCAAAGAAGGCTTAGTAGAGTATCCCTTGTCAGGCTCGCCGGATCTGGGAGCCCATCTGACATCTTCTGGGCCATATCGGCGACTGAACTGCACATCGTTGGGGTCAAAGCTAGGCTGGCGTCCAATCTCTCCGTAGAGCTTAGGTTTTCCAGAACGTCCGCGATCCTCGGAGCCACGAACGGGTGACACTGTACGGTACGACTCGTTGCGGCTCGGCATGGATGGGCGCGGCGCGCTCTTGTAGGAAGTGGTGGGCTCTACCGGACGGTTGGCACCAATCGGGGGTTTGCCGATTGGCGATGGCGATGGCGACCGTTGGTAGCGTGATGGTTCGCGCGGCACGTGACGAGCGGCGGTTGGAATTTCATCCGGACGGACAGAGACACCACCTCCACTAACCGGGTAGTAATAAACCTTCTTAGTGCTGCTGGGCGTAGTCTGTTGTACCGGTGGGATGGTGGAGAAGGTATCTCTTTCAGGGTTGGCATATTGCTCGGAAGTGGTAGTTTCGCGTAGACCAGAAGATCGAGGTGCAGTTGACTCTTTCCTGCGCGAGGACGATGGGTGGATGGGCATCGTCGATGAGCGGTGGAAAGCTGGTGGTGCTGGGGGTGGCGAAGTCTCCGTACGTCGCGGTAGTCGTTCAGTGTAGGAACGCTGCGGGATTCCACGTCCAAGCTCAATGGGCGACGATGTCGAGTGCTTGAACATAGGAGGGCGCCTCTCTTCAGTGCGCCTCTCCTCGGCCCAATCTACGACCTCGGGAATACCGCGATCAGTTCGATCAGTTTCGCGACGCGACATTGAAGGGCGATCCTTGTTAGGCCTGGCGGAAGACCTACGCACAGGAGCCTCAGCGCGAGAGGACTCGCGGCGGGAAGAGCGAGGCTCGGCAGCATAGTAATCGCGAGAGGATGCTCTAGCAGGCATAGGGCGAGATGACGTTATCTCCTCTTCAACCTGTGCACGCGACTTGTGCTGATAGCGAAGTGCCTCCTCGGCCTGTACGCTCATTTTGCGGTGAGTGGGCAGAGTAGTGTGGCGTGCTTCTTCGTAGGATCGGCGCTCTTCAGCAGCCTTGCGTCGAGCATCTTCTTCAGTGCGAATCTTGTATCCCGATTCGTGGCGCGCCTTCTCGTCGGCTGATGATTCACTCTCAGCAGATGCGAACTTGCGGTCGCTGCGGACTTCCTTGGCACGTGCCTTTTCACGTTCTGATCGACCGCGGTCTTCCTTGGCATATCTGCTGCTTTTTGAAGACTCTTTTTCGCGGCTGGATCGGGGTGGCGCAGTAGGCTTGGATGTATAAGTTTGGTGGTGGGAGCGTTCACGTTCACGCTCGCGCTCGCGTTCTTGGTAACGGCTGGCATCGTCACGCGACGATGGAGGTGCGCGGTACTCGGTGGCGTACCGCGTGGGACCATTTGCAGTAAAAGACGAACCACCAGGTGTTGGGACGTCGAAGCGCGCAGTCCTGTCGCGTGGCGCAGCGGCTTGTCTTGCAGCCTTTTCCTTGCGCAGCTTGTCAAGCTCGAGGACTGCGTGATAATGAGCCCGCTTTTCGTCGTCGATGAGACATTCATAGGCTTGCTGGATGCGGTGAAACTCTTCCTGCTTCTGCTCCTTCAATGCGGGATCTGTGACTTTGTCGGGGTGGCACTTGAGTACCAGTTTGCGGTATGTGGACTTGATGATGGCGGCAGTGGCACTCTTATCGAGGCCGAGGGCCTTGTAGTGGTCGGGCGTGGGATCCAAGTCCATGGTGTTTGTGTGTATGTGAATGGGAGGCGGGGCTTGGATGGGGGAGTAGTGCTAATCGATTACACGGTGGGGCTTCGCGTATACTTTATAGAGAGCCCGTCGAGGCGGCAGGGCGACTGTTGGGCTGGCACAGGCACGGGGAAAAAGTCAATGCAGCCAATGCCTGTGGCGGAGCTGGGATGGATGGGATGGACGGCGTGGCTGGTATGTATACGCAGACAGGCAGCGCCACAATTTAGGGGAGAGGTAGCGAGAGAGAGGCCCGGCAGGCGGTTGGTGGCAAAGGGCTTTAAGGAGAGTCGGGTATGTGGTGCGTGTTGCGTGGTGCTTGGGTGGTGAGAGCGGAAGACGGACAGCGGACAGCGGACGGCGAACGTGTCTGGGCAAGGGGGGATGACGAGGATGGCTGGGCCGGGTTACTTTCGCTGACCTAAGGAAGAGTGGACCGAGCCGCGAACACAGACGCTCGCATCGAAGACCACAGAAGGTCGTAGTGATGGCGAAAAAAAGGCGGATTAAACAAGCCTGACAAAGAAAGTATGTGTGTGCTTAGGGCGCCAGTAGTGAGGCTGTGTTGTCTTGTTTTCTTTTACTTTTTCCTCTCTTGCGCCGCAACAATGGTCTCGATTAGCTGCCTCGTGGTTGCCCGGCAGCGCTGCTCTACGGGTGCGGAATTGCGGTGTGGATGCTGCGACGTCACCGTTTCAACGACGCCAATATGCTACTATGCCAATAAAATGCGGCGGGCAATGGTTGGCATCGATCGCACGCCGTTGTGGGTGATGATGGCGAAGAAGAGGAGAGGCACAAAAAAAACAGGGCAGTCGAGGGTGGATGCGGACAGATGGACAGCAGTATGGTCAAATCAGTCAGCCAGCCCGCAAGCACCTGGGGCGTTGCGGTTTACTATAACGCTGCGCCAGGATTGAT
The DNA here is from genome assembly GCF_000338995.1 of Bipolaris sorokiniana ND90Pr. Classification (NCBI taxonomy): domain Eukaryota; kingdom Fungi; phylum Ascomycota; class Dothideomycetes; order Pleosporales; family Pleosporaceae; genus Bipolaris; species Bipolaris sorokiniana. The sequence continues at coordinate 91,997 of NW_006911912.1, forward strand.
GAGTAGACCGGCTCTAGGAACCCCCCTGGCGATGCTGCGGCTGGTCTGTATTGCCTCGCGCAAGCATGACTGGCCTACCCAACCTTGCGCGGGTGGTAGTGGTCCTCTACTCAGGGCTGAAGGCTGTCACGGCACCGCGTGCTTTCGGCTTCCGTCCGCCTTCTCCTACACCTAGACCAGGCCCTTCCGTGGGGCCATGCTATCGCATCGCGCAAGCCGCCGCCGCCGCTTCACATGAGCATGCTGCACGTCGCATCGGTCACAGCGCCTACGAAACATCCAGTCCAATCACGCCCACCAGCGGCCACATGGTCGTTTGAGACTTGGGGCTCCATTGCATCTGATAGGATTATTCCCCTCAGCCGGCATGACTTGCGAGGCCCAGCAAGCGAGCCAGAACGGTCAGCATCCCCGCTGAAGACACTTTGCAACACACAGCGAATCCACGCCGCCGTCCTGGCCACAGATGGAGCACACTGCAACCGAAGGCACACGGCCGGCTCCCCGTCACGCCCAACACCCAACCAGACCTGTCTTCGGCCTGACCAGCCCTCTGAGACAACCTGATCCCGATCTCTCAACCAGCCGTCACCAGGTCTTGGTGGCCCTAGGGGGGCACCATGGCATGACTGCGCATCCTCCGCACTGCAGCTGGCTCATGGAGGGGCTCCCCGGTGGGCCGTCAAAACTCGGGTCAGGGCACGGCGCTTGCGTCGCCAGGCTGACGATTTTTTGTCCCATGTGAGATTTGTTCCCACTCGATCCGTCCCGAATTGGCACATGTTAGGCCCTGGCGTGGTTGGACGATAAGATACGCCTATGCGGGGTGAGGCGGGGCTCTTCTGCGTGTCACGCCCAATAATGACATATCCTACCCACAGGCTCCTGGCGAAGCAGGTCCCTCTACGTGGTCCTCCACTATTGCGCAGCACAACTGGCGACGAACATGTCTTGTGCACACTCGAGAACAGGTGCTGGTCACCAAGCATGATATCATGTCCGACAGGTACGCTGCACTGCACATGTCATCCCACATCAGCCACCTCATTCACTCCTCGTCTGGACACTTCCACACGGGCACTTGAACGTCGACTACGATCGGCTTATGGTGCCCGGTAGGCTTTCCAGCAATCCTGGGGCCCAGGTATGCTGCGTTGACCACTGTCGTTGTCTCAATACGCGCCGTCTCTGCATCTTCAAAAGCCCGACCCGTCCTGCATCCATCGTTGAGACATGCATGTCCCGCATTCCTCAATTTTTTACTATGGTTCTCTCCTCTCCACCGCGCCTCATTATTCTCAAGGGCAATACCAGTGAGGCTCGACGTCTGGACAAGGTTCCCATCACCGGATGGGGGCTGACGCCATGTAACATCCGGCGCAGGAGACGCAGCAGCCTGGTTTCTAATAGTACCATATTGCATCGAGTCAGGCATGCCTTGACGTGGCAGCCCTGTATCGCAGCCCAAGTTGCGCCCTGCTCTTGACTTGATAGTCAAGTCAACTAAGGAGATTTTGTTGCTAGTTCTTCCTGGATCGCTCCAGAATTCTACGCTTTGCACTAGGCTACCACTATCACTCTGTGTGGCTTGGTCCAAGGGCTGAGTCCTCCACCGTACTGTCTCGACGCCTCGTCCTTGATGGATATGACCGCAGATGCTCAACTTGGGTCTGATCTTCGACAATCTTCGTAACAAAGCCGGGCACCCTTCTCTGCCGTCTCTTGAAGCTTCTGCCGATCCATCGCAATGCCCTTTTGGCGGTGTATGAGTCACGACAATGTCTACCCCATCTGGAATCCTATTCCATACGTCTTCTGCTTCCTCTGCTCGGTACTGGAAGGCCCAATTCGCTTGTTGGGGCGTATACGGACTACCGAATACCGTGAACCGTGTCCCCGGTCCGTTTGGTGAGGTAAGCTCGACCGTAGTAGTGGTATGCTCAAGGTACGTAATCGACTTTGAATCGACCAACAATTTTTTGCACGCCGTGGGGTCTTGGTCGCTGGGCCATTTCCACGAGCCCTTGTTCTTGTTGAAAAACGGCGAATCGAGTGTGATTTCGTGATTGCCTGCTCAGGAAGGAACAAGAGAAAAAAAAACTCATCAGCCCCACCAACCATTTCAACCCAGATAGGAATTGTAAATTACCGGCAACAACAATTTTTGCTTCAAAATCTTGCTTCTCTATCCATTCCACAGCTTTTTTCAATTCGCTGTAGCTCCCTTGATTCGTCAAGTCGCCGGCGTGGATAAGCACGTCACCTCGAGGTAGCTTGGGTGTCTGGTTATGTGTATCCGATACGCACACTATGCGCGTTTTGCGCATGCATGGTGTTGAAACGGATGCGGGCATACTTGGACACGTGTGGAGGGGGGCAGAGGAGGGGTGTGGTTCGGGTGGGCACCAACCAACTACACCTTACCAAGCTAATCCCTCACCGACATTAGAAAGGCAAGAAAAAACTAGACTTTCTAGCCAATAAGGCTAGAATACAATATAAGATAGAAAGCAGACGTGGTGAAAGAAGAGGGAAAGAGGGTTGGAAATCAAGATCATGGGCTGTGCATACGTCATACCTTCTACACACCCTTCCCCATTCTAGACCCTGTGTACCTGACATCCCCCTTTCAGCCTCACGAGTCTGGCAAACAGCAGTGGCATCATATTGCTTGTTCCCGCCCGCAGTCCCTGAAGTGATGGACAGGCACACCCGTCTGTGGCAAACGGGCAAAGTCCCTTTGTGATCGTCCTGGTCTATCTTTCTCCGGACACGAGGAGGGGAGGGGCTGTATTTGCTTGTTGTTGCCGCACCTCGGCCTGTTAACCCTTTTTTTCTTTCGCCACCGCCACACCACCACCATGATGCCAAGGCTTCCGAGCAACTTGCCGCGTGCTGCCCGTTGTCAAGTTGTTTGGTTCAGGGTGAGATGCAAGTCATTAGCTTTTTTTTGTTTTTTGGGCGGCAGATGTGGAAGGAGGTGTGGGTGTGTGTATAGTGATCTTGGGTGGATGTAGACTAGTGTAGTCTGTTTCAAAAAAACAGGCTGTAACGTCACGTGTGGGGCTGTAGAGATGTGGGTATAGGGGGTTACAGGAGGATAGTCATTTTAGGCTTGTGGTCTAGCATTGACAGTGCCTCTGGGGGTGCTGGGAATTTTACTCCTTGTTGGGAGTTGGTGTATAGTACTTTGTGGAGAGGGAAAGGGGCCTTTGTAGGATGTAGACCAGTGTGTCGTAGGCAAGAGAAATAGAAGTACTGCAAAGGCTTAGCAAATTAAATGTCAATGAGTTAGGTGTATGAACTCATGAACATAATGTTTTGTTGTAACCGTTCACATAGTCAAACATAGGATTGTGAATCTTGAAATGCATAAATACTCAAATACATGAAGAACAAAAGAGGCCTGCTAACTCCCTCCTAGTCCCATGCCTAAGGGCGGCGGATAAAAACGTTATCATTTTACTCGTCATGGAGCCACTGTATCTTGCATGTGTCGAGCATACATCTTCTTCTCTCAGCAACGCATTTAGCTTATCACTGTTACCAAGGGCAAGTCTGCGGTAGTAATGCTTCTAGAAGCTCACCTGTGTCATTTCGAAGGACTTACAACCCGCTAGCTAAACAAGCATACAAATAACACACCATTGATCACCTGAGCAGAAAAGAAGCTGCCAGACTACCTTCTTGAGTATTTACAGGCCAATGTTATCTTTCTGAAAACATTAAACTGACCTCTTATCGTTGAACTAAGAAAATTCTGCATTGATGATGCGGATGAATCTATCAGAGATTTGCAAACACTGTCAACCTCGTGTAATCAGATAAGTGAGGGAGCAAATTTCATGTTTGTTAACCTTCACAAAACGTTTTCTTTCTCGGTAAAACTGCCTTTGACGAATTGCGTACTTGGTTTAGCACCAAAATATCATATAACACTCCTCAAGCGTTATTAAGACAGTCTCCAGGCTGATACATTGACTTCTGGTATACGCCTTACCGAACCATCTTTCTTCGCGTCAAAACGCACTGCCAGAGCCATGTATAGCTAAAACCATACATCGATTCTCCTATGGTTTGCATGGCGTTTTGTTCTCCATTCAACACAGTGATTGGCAAAGTTGAAGTCATGATTGGTACTACAGGCGACCCACCAACCTTACAAAGGGCAAAGCACCACTCAGTTAAGGCCGAGCAATCACTTTCACACTCACTTGTCAGCTTGAAGAAAGAGCGAAGAACTACACGTGGAGGGATCCGACTCACAGAGGGCAGTCGTGTGGTGAGAAAAGTTGGTCTGTCCTTCTTGCCTTGCTCACCTTCACCCACGGTCTCAGTATCCCGCTAAAATCTCCACCGTGGCATTTATCAACGTTTCTCATCTCGCTTTTGCGAGGTGAGGTATAACGCCCTTTGTATTCCGTATTCTTTTACTGTCGAACAGGATCGATCGTTTTTCTGACCGAGCAAATATCACGTACGGACAGATAGATCCGCAATTGCGCATCAGCTTGACTGACGAATATCCCAGCATTCTCACCTTTCCAGAGTCTCACCCAGAGACATCGCACCGTATCTTACTTGTACCCGACTTCCCACTGCATTCCGTGACTATATAAAACAAACGCTCAAAGATGGATCCGACCACCAACAACACGAATAACTTGGAATATCTAGTATGCGGCAAAGACGCTCCCATCGTCACCCCTTCCACACCAGCGCAACCGACACTGATCCAGCCTATTACCACAATCGTGTCTATACTAGACAATACCGTATACGATGAAGCCGAAGAGACGGAAGATAGCGAGAGAACACTTGACTACGTCCGAGTCCAGCTCAAGGCTTTGAGATACCTAGCATCCTACCCGTCAGATATGCTCAGCGGGCGGCAAGCATGCAAGTGGACGCAAATGATCTCGCCATCGGATTTCAAGCCAACAGCAAGAGAGGCACTGCATCTATGCTACTACCTGCGCTCCCAAGGCTTCGACACGTTTGCAAAGTTCAAGCGCGGATACATGAAACTATACGTTGCAGACCAGGAGTCCAACAAGCGGAGTCCGCACACCGATGTGCTGTATTGGAAGCAAGATGTCAAGACCAACGATATCAGGTATGCGTGCTCTCCCGGGATACCAGAGCCAGTAGTAGGAGGCAGACGCAACGCTGTTGCGACGCTATCGCTACATACCACAGAAGGTCGATCGCTTTACGACCACTACTACGGTTACTATGCAGAGCAACGAAGGCAAGACCAGCGCACACTAGATAGTCTTGCGACTCTCATGTCGGCAGCAGAAATCCGGTTGCAGAACTTGGTCGCCGGTGAGAATCCTGATCCTGGGTAAGTAGGCCCCCCGCCCTCCCCCTGTTCCTTCACGCATATCCGGTAGTATACTAAACAATCAAACAGTGAAATTGAAGTCACGCTTATGCAGCTTGAAGAATACCGCGCATTGCTCCGTGGGGATTAGTATATCCACCCGTGTCGGATGCCACTTGGAGACGTTCTAAGGGCAGTGTGGGATAGGTGGAGAGCACAAGTGCGTGAGTTGGGGAGCGTACGCGTGCTCTGGGGTATTACCATGGGTAGACGTCGCGCGAGCGTTTGATGATGTACTGGGTTTGGATGGGGCTTGGCTGCAGTTTCTGGGAAAGAATGGCCATTTTCGGGGTTGAATCTTTTCACCTCGGGTATGTACGTACCGCTGATAGGCAAATGGATGTGCAGATAATGCGCACCGCGGTACTAGATAGCGTAGCGTAGGTACCGAGGCTAATGACACGGAAATAGACATGTGGATGATACGTATAGTGGCGCTAGGCGGCCACAAAAGGCTCCCGTGTAATAGAGAACAAGATGTACAGTAGTGATGCTTGCTGTGCTTGGCGCACATAGAATCAAGTTTTCTAGAAGGAAACTTGCTCCCCCCCCCCTTAGCAGGCATGAGCACGTGTACACAAAGTATCGGAAGCCAGTGCCTCTGGGTCCATTGTTAATTGAGCGCGGATTACGAAGAGTGGATGATGCATGACAACACCGGAAAAGCTCCGATGACGATGCGTGTTGTTGTTATGCATCGGGACGCCTGACTAGCCAGCAATCATCAAGTTTATATATACAAGTATATGTATACACGGGTAGAGTCATGCTGCGGATGCTGTGTTATTTTTTATTTATTAAGGGGGATCCTGCGTGCTCAAGGGTATCTGTCGTCAATAAAGTGTGGCGCGTGTTAATCAACCTGTTGTTTGGGAAAGAGCAGATGCAAGACGCAAGACGCAAGACGCAAGACGCGGATGCTCACAATATAAGCCTTGGCAACCATATGTACCAGGCACGGATGCAGAGCGGACCGCTGTCTGCAGCCTACACGGACCAGATTACCAATGGTACGATGAACCAAATTGCCTGGCACGGAGGGCGTTGACCTGCATGTTGAACCCAGGGCGGGAAATTGAGCTCACGGACACTCCTTTGCAGAGCTGTTTGCGGGGAAAGGTAATGGGCCGTTTTGGCCCATGGGACAGGAAGGGCTTTGGGATAAGGACAGCAATGGGCATCGCAGAGGGTGCAGGAAAACTCGACAAAACAAAAGCAGGGCAAGGCAAGGACAAAGGATAGAACAAGAGGTTGGCTGGTATACCGATGCAAGTATGCGCTAGGTGCAGCGGCGCACGTAGATCAGTTGGCCAAGCGAGAGGTAATCGGGTGTGCGCGACGCGCTCACGACACGGGGGGCCCGTCCGGTGCATCCGCCAGCTGTGGTGATGGGAAAAATGAAGGATGGATGTTTTTTTCGTTTGCAAAGTTGTTGTCGTGTGTGAATGGGTGTGCATGGATATGAGACCAGCAAGGCAGAAAGAGAGGTATTTGCCGTTTGCAGGCTGCTACTGCTACTGCTACTGCTGCTGCTGCTGTGGTGAGCAGCGACGATGCAGGGCTTACTACTGGCTGGGAGCCTTGTCAGCGACTCCCGCCGAGCTGGGATGGATGGCTGGGTGGAGTTTGAAAAGAGGGTAGTAGGTTGGCAGCCTGGGTTTTGAGGGGTTAGGGAGAGTGGTAGAGTTTGAAGTGTGAATGATAGACGATGGGGGGTGATGGAGAATGGGTGGTAAAGGGCGGATGGTGGATAGAGAAGTGGAAGGTGGTGGTGAGGCGTGGGCAGGCGCGTTGGGGCGGTGATGGAACCGGGCTAGTGCGGCGCAGAGGCCACCTTGTCACAGACAGGCTGATAGAAGGCGGCGACAAAGACACGAGCACGCGCAACAGGCCGACGGAGCAGCGCAGAGAGACAGCATGGCCGTCGAGACACTCTGGCTCCAAGTACATGCGAGCACGACACGCTCGTCGGCGCCGTTGGAGGTCGCGAAAAATTTCCTTTACTCCCTGAAACGGGACGCACGGACCAGGCCACTAGCCCGTTCCTGGTGGTGATCCAGCCTACTTAATGACCTGTTCATTCTCTTAGATAGGCCCGCAGCCCACCTTCTCCGACGCGCTCGCGGCACCGCATCGAGTTACCATCCCGTCACGTGACAACTCCAGTGCTGCGCCCACAGCACCCCCGCCACAGAGGCTTCTCGCGCTGTGTGTGTCGCTGTGTTTGTGTGTGCACTTGGTGCGCCTTCGATGGCATTCGCCTGCGGGCGCATAGTAGTAATTTCTAATCCCTTTGGCCGCGCGCCCATAGCCAGACCCACCCGCTGGTCACGATGAGGTTTGTCGCATATTCCCACGGCTGCTGCATGCATGTCGCGCTAACCCTGCCATAGTGCCACCAGATTGGACCGTCTCGTCACGTAAGTGCACCCGACTCCAGCTTTGCACATGGCTTTGCACTGCATCCCGACGCGCCAGAAAGAACAAAAATACTTGCCATGTCCCCCGCATACCATGCCGTGCCATGCACACACCCCCCGACATAGCATTGCCCCTCTTGTCCCCTCTAGTCCACCCTTGTCGCATGCTCGCTAACCCGTGCCAAGGCTCCTCGAGACGGGCAGCACAGCATTGATCCGGAACACAGCAGCCGACCAACTCGCTGACGTCCAGAAACAACATCCCGATGAACTATTCAACCTCCTCACCCGTGTCATCCCTTACCTGAGATCAAAGAGCTGGGAGACTCGAGTCGCTGCCGCCAAGGCCATTGGCGGCATTGCTGCTAACGCCGACAAGTTTGATCCCAATGCTGCTGATGATGATGATGATGATGATGTCGATGAATCCAGCAAACCCGGCGTCAAGTCCAAGTCAAATCACAATGTCAAGTCCGAAGACAGCAATGGCCCCGTCAAGAAAGAAGAAAATGGCGACGCTGCCTTGCCTCCTCTCTCCCACGGACTCGATCTAGCTACCCTCGACCTCCCCTCCATCCTCAAGTTTGGTAAAGTCCTGGCTTCCTCTGGTGCAAAGGAGCATGACTACAAGCTGGCTGCCATGGACCCCGCTGAGCGCTTGGAGTACCAGAAGAGTACCCTTCTCAAGCGCCTTGGCTTCGAGGGTCCATGGACCGAGGACCTCTCCCCACCCCACGAAATCATGCCTCAAACACCCGGGCCCAAGACGCCTGCACCAAATCGCATCGACACCAATGCCCCACGTGCCGACAGTTCGAACCTAGCCTCTTCTCCTCCCCCTGCCTTGGCGACTCCCAACGGCCAGGGACTAAGTAAAAGGCAACAAAACGCCCTCAAACGCAAGCAAAAGAAGAATGCTGCTGGAGGCGCTAACAAGGTCCAAATCGTTGATTTTAACGCAAACTCACGCAAAGATTCACAATCAGAAACAGTAGAAACCCCCAGTCGCCCCCATCCAATTGCCCTTAAGCTTGAAAAGACCGAGAACGGCGATGAAGGCGACAGTGGTGTAAATGACTACTTTTCGCTCGAGCGCAACGGCGGAGACGATGACGCCAAATTTGTCAAGGAGTTCAAGGGCGCGCCCGTACCCGAAAAGTCATCGTTTCAGGCTGAGGCTGAGGAGGCTGGGCTAGAGTGGCCATTCGAACGTGTGTGTTCGTATCTTGCTGTCGAACTTTTTGACTTCACCTGGGAGGTCCGTCATGGGGCTGCCATGGGTCTTCGAGAAATCCTCCGTGTGCACGGCGCCGGCGCCGGAAGGCGGAAGGGGCTCACTCGAGCCGAGAATGATCAGCTCAATCAACAATGGCTCAACGACCTGGCGTGTCGCATGATCTGCATCTTCATGCTTGATCGCTTTGCAGACTTCACTGGTGATAATGTCATTGCACCAATACGTGAAACTGCAGGACAAGCACTCGGTTCCTTGCTGCAATACATGACTGGCGACAATGTGCTGGCAACTTTCAGAGTCCTCAATCGCCTAATCATGAATCAGGACTTACCTGTTGACACCAACCCTCTCAGTGCACCCTGGGCCCTTTGCCAGGGTGGTATGATTGGTTTGCGCTACCTTGTCGCTGTGCGAAACGACCTGCTCCTTCAAGATGGTACTTTGATGGATGGTGTGCTCGCTGCAGTCACCAATGGCCTGAGTAATGACGATGATGATGTCCGAGCCATCAGTGCCGCAACGCTAATTCCTGTCGTAAAGGAATTCATCGAGATGCGGCCCAAGGCACTCGAAGGATTGATGAATGTCGTCTGGTCATGTCTCTCTAGCTTGCAGGATGATCTCAGCGCTAGTACTGGTTTCATCATGGACTTGCTGGCTAAGCTCTGCGGTTTCCCTCAAGTGCTCGAGGCAATGCAAGCAAACGCTCGCCAAGACCCAAGCCAGTCATTCCATGAGCTCGTCCCTCGCCTCTTCCCCTTCCTACGACATACCATTACCAGCGTTCGTGCGGCTGTGTTGCGTGCACTAATCACATTCCTCAATATTCAAAGCCAAGACTCAGATGGCTGGATAGACAGCAAGGCGTTGCAGTTGATATTCCAGAACATCTTGCTCGAGCGCAATGAAGGCGTTCTGAAGCTTTCAATGCAGCTTTGGAATGCCGTAGTTGCAAGCTTGGGTAGTCACTTACCCGACCATCTGGAGCCCGTATTGGATGCGATTGTTCCCCTCACCCTTACACCCATCGGAGTCTCTCGCCACCCCATTTCCCTAGACAAGTCGCTTCTCATCAAACCTTCAGGGCAAGCTATGGGACCGCCACCGAATACCGAGATGAGCCGGAAATCGACACCGCCCGATGGCGCCGAACCAGCCCAAAAGAGGAGAAAGAAGTCCCGCCCAGGAAAAGACGACATGGCAATACCAACACCATCCTCTCAATCTCACAACGTCGACGGACACATGATTACTGGAGATCTGGAACTCATTGGAGCAGATGTCATGATCAGGTCCAGAACCTCTGCAGCCCAAGCTCTGGGAACAGCCATGGGCGCCTGGCCTGAAGAATCGCGACTTCAGGCTTTCAAGTCCAGGCTGGTAAGCCCACTGTCCTCACCCAACTCCACGACTCAATTGACGGCTGTCATCATTATCGAGGAGTTTGGAAAGAACCTGAAAACCAAGGACGCGTTGGCCGAGTTGTTCGTCCAACACTTGCTGCCCATGGTAGAAGGCGAGAGGCCTCTAGCCTACGAGGATCTTGTACCAAAACTCCAGATTGTTCGCACGCAATGTTCGTCGTTGCTCCACATCTTCCAGGAAGCACACGTGCAGAACCTGCCAAACCTTTCAACTATTGTCCAAGGATTACCATTTACAAACAACTATGCTTTTGGAGTTACAGATGCCGAAAAGCTGGTTACTGTGCAATACGAGAAGCTGAAGAAGGCTATGACGCCTTCCTCGCGTATGATCGCTGCAGCCAATCTAGAGACGACGCGCAAAGAAGTAGAAGCCAGCATCCAGGAAGCCAAGAACATCAAGGAAGAGCGCGATATCCGAATCAAGGCCGCTGCTGCTGGCGCACTTGTGGCGCTTGACTCGCCTCCCAAGAAGCCATCACCACCTATCAAGGCTATGATGGATAGCATCAAGAAGGAGGAAAATGTGGAATTGCAAAAGCGTTCTGCAGCTGCAGTTGCCGGTTACATTGTACACCTAGTCAATGGCAAGAGATCGGGCGTGGTGAACAAGGTTGTTGGCAACCTGGTCAAATTCTACTGCATGGAGACGGCAGAAACTCCCGAATTCGCTGGGCAATCGCACATTGAAACCGGTATCCTGACGCTTAAGAAAGACGAAGACGTGCGTGACCATCCAGACGCTGCTCGATTCGCAGAGGAGTCACGGGCTGCGAGAATCACCAAGCGTGGTGCACGCGAGGGCCTGGAACAGGTTGTTGAACGTTTCGGTGCCGAGGTTTTCGAAAAGGTGCCCATTCTGAAGGACCTGATTGCGCGGCCGATCAAGGAGGCATTCACCGAAGCGTCGCTGCCCCCGCAAATCTTCAATGAAGACGGTGTCTTTGGACAAGAAGTTGTCGATGGACTGTCGACTTTACGCGCTCTGGTAGGCAAGCTGCATCCAAGCGTGAGAAGTTTTGTCAAGGAACTCCTTCCACTCATTGCTAGAGCTTTACAGAGCAAGCTGTACGTATTGCGGTACGCAGCTGCTAAGTGCTTTGCGACCATTTGCAGCGTCATGTCTGTTGAGGGTATTACAATGCTTGTCGAGAGTGTGCTACCAACCATTAGTGATGGTGGTAACGTGCATGCTCGCCAGGGAGCAATTGAGTGCATCTACCACCTCATTCACGTGATGGACGATGCAATCCTGCCATATGTCATCTTCCTCATCACTCCTGTCCTTGGACGAATGAGTGATTCAGACAACGACGTCCGATTACTCGCCACAACCAGCTTCGCTACACTGGTCAAACTCGTACCACTCGAGTCGGGTATTCCCGATCCACCAGGTCTTCCAGACTCCCTGCTCAAAGGCCGAGACCGAGAGCGCAAGTTTGTTGCTCAAATGCTCGACGCCAAGAAGGTGGAGCCTTTTGAGATTCCTGTCGGCATCAAGGCAACGCTCCGTTCCTACCAACAAGATGGTGTCAACTGGTTGGCATTCCTTAATCGGTATAACCTCCACGGCATCCTCTGTGATGATATGGGTCTTGGTAAAACTCTGCAAACTCTTTGCATGGTGGCTAGTGACCATCACATGCGTGCTGACGAGTTTGCCAAATCTGGGGATCCAAACTTCCGTCGCCTACCGTCTCTCATCGTGTGCCCACCCACCCTGTCTGGTCACTGGCAGCAGGAGATTCGCCAATATGCGCCTTTCCTCAGCTGCGTCGCTTACGTAGGCTCTCCGCCAATCCGAAATCAGTATAGGAACGACCTTGACAAGGTAGACATTGTCATTACTTCCTACGACATTTGCCGCAACGACGCCGATATCCTCAAGCCCATCAACTGGAACTACTGCGTCCTAGACGAGGGACACCTGATCAAGAATTCAAAGTCAAAGACAAGCCAGGCTGTCAAGCAGTTCCAGTCGAATCACCGCCTCATCCTCTCCGGAACGCCAATTCAGAACAACGTTCTTGAGCTTTGGTCTTTGTTCGACTTCCTCATGCCAGGTTTCCTTGGTACCGAAAAGGTCTTCCAAGAGCGTTTCGCCAAGCCCATTGCTGCATCTCGGTTTGCTAAGAGTTCGTCAAAGGAGCAAGAACGGGGTGCTTTGGCCATTGAGGCTCTTCACAAGCAAGTGCTGCCCTTCCTCCTTCGTCGTCTCAAGGAAGAGGTTCTGGATGATCTACCACCCAAGATTCTACAGAACTACTACTGTGATCTTTCCGAGCTGCAGCGCAACCTCTTTGACGACTTTACCAAGCGTCAAGGCAAGGAAATCCAGTCCAAGGCTGGCAATGCCGATCGTGAGAGCAAGCAACACATCTTCCAGGCTTTGCAGTACATGAAGAAACTTTGCAACTCGCCTTCGCTTGTTGTCAAGGGCCCTACCAACAGGGCGTACGAGTCAACTCAACAGTACCTCAAAAAGCACAACACTACGATTGATGATATTGTGCACGCACCCAAGCTCGGGGCTCTCAAGGATCTGCTTGTCGATTGTGGTATTGGAGCATCAGACGTTGTCAGCGACAAGTCGGCGAATGCGAACGGCGACTTACCCGAAGCTGTCTCCCAGCATCGCGCCCTCGTCTTTTGCCAGATGAAGGAGATGCTGGACATGGTGCAGCACAATGTGCTCGAGAAGTTGCTGCCATCTGTTCAGTTCATGCGTCTGGACGGTGGTGTTGAAGCCACCAAGCGACAAGAGATTGTCAACAAGTTCAACACAGATCCGTCTTACGACGTCTTGCTTCTTACCACTAGTGTTGGTGGTCTCGGTCTCAATCTGACTGGTGCTGACACCGTCATCTTCGTCGAGCACGACTGGAACCCGCAAAAGGATATCCAAGCCATGGACCGCGCGCATCGTATTGGTCAAAAGAAGGTAGTCAACGTCTACCGCATTGTTACACGCGGTACCCTGGAGGAGAAGATCCTAAAGTACGTATTCACCTTTTCCTAACTACATAACATGTTCACAAACGCTAACCCTCGTGAACAGCCTCCAACGATTCAAAATCGACGTTGCCTCGACGGTTGTCAACCAACAAAACGCCGGTCTGCAATCGATGCAAACGGATCAGATCCTTGATCTCTTCAACGTGTCTGCTGATTCAAACGATCCTTCTGCTCTACCTGCACCGCCTTCAAATGCCAAGGACGACGGCACTGGCATCGATGAAAACGACGCCGTCGATGCCACAGGTGCGTTGAGAGAAAAGGGTAAAAAGGGCTTCTTAGACGAATTGGGTGATCTCTGGGATGAGAAGCAGTACGATGAAGAGTTTGACCTTGACGGATTCCTGGGCAAGATGAAAGCTTAGGTTTGAAAGAAACAACCGGCGATAAGAACCTGTAGACAGGCAATGTTTGAGTGTTGAAGCAAACTCTCTTTCTTGTTTTGTCACAGGAATGGGGGGAGGGCGTTTCAACGGTATTTTCTTCTTTTATTTTATTTTCTTCTCTCTGACGTCTTATTGATTGTATGACGTAAGGCTGGGCGGGCGGACTGATGGACAGGGCAGATGCAAGCCCGGTTGCGTCGGATTCTTCTTTTTTTCTTTTTGCTTTTCAAACTTGGCTCTTTATCCCGAGCGGAAGGAGAGAGTGAGAGGAGAGTTACCGATGTATGCGTGTGCGTGTTCGCGTATGTGCGTATTAGCATGGCGTTTTGAGAGGGCATTTTGGGTCGCGTTGGAGAGTTTTAGCCCCCCCTTCCTGTTTTTCTTTTTCTTTTTGGCGGGATGAGGGGGGCCCATGGGAATATATGCATGTATGTAACTATATATGTATCGAAGTAAGAGGGAGAGTTGGGTTATGTGTATATGGAACAGTTGGGATATGAAATGCTTTTGTTTCCATATGACGTCTTTGTGCTCTTCTTTTTTTTCTTATCTTACTATCTACTGGTGTGGGGTTTGATGACGGACTCCGATACATGTCAGTCTCATATACCAAGTCCGATTGTGAGGGCATCTGATCAAGCACTTGAACGGTTTCGTTTACCATTGGCGACGGAGCTGTAGCAGCGGACGGATTGGCACATGTTTTTTCTCTCTCGCTGGCTATCTCGTTTGGGATGTTGTATGGGGTAACGTAAGGAAGCTGTCAGTTGCAGAATCTACAAAGCTCAACCATGTCTCTGTGCTGTTGGTGTTTATTGGTATTCCTTAGAGCGTGGACGTGTGAGTTTCCATGTTGCATGAAGATACCCGGGAAGATGATACGAAAATCCTCTGGTACAGTTTCGAAACAAGTGTTTTGCGTCTACGAACAACAGCAGTTGTAGTGTAGGGATGAAAAAACGTCTGGTATGGTGTGCTTTTGTTCATAAGGTCACATATTCACTGTGTGAAAGGTGTTTCCGATTAACAGTTGTAACCTCGAGCAAAGCTCTCCTCAAACCCAAAGACATACATAGCGACTGTAAGATTCTGGCTAATCTGGTTTTTTTCTCATTTCATCCGGCATGCCGCGGCCGCGCGTCATATAGGCGGGGATCCTTGGAAATGACCAGACGTGGATTTACAGAGATGGCAGAAAGGAGACGGGAACCGGCACCAGGCTATGGATACTGCATCCTGAAGAAAAAAAATATGGAGGGCTATTTTCCCGGTTCCCATATAGAATGCGTCGTATCCTTGTTAAGTGGTAATGCCCATGTCAATCATTAGGTTCCATTGGACTTCTGCGTGGAGCTGCTGATGTCAGCAGAACCATTCCATACGGTCAAAACTTGCTTCTGATAGGACGTCCTTCCAACTAGTGAGTAAGGGAGATCTCAAAATGGTATTGTAGGGACCCTGGAAAGAACACGCGGCCAGACAGATAGAGAAGAAGATCGGTCCAGGGGCTTCACTGCATCCAGGATGACTTGGAATCAAGTCATAGCAAAAGAAAGAAAAGAGCTGGAAAATGGAGGCTCATTATGTCACAGGGCGCTTCTCAAAGTCTGTAATGGATCCCAGGCTTGCCAATCGCAATCTTTTTTCAGGGCTTATTTTAGTTGAATCGGTACGCTGGGTGCGCAAGGTCGAGCCTCGAATGTCAATTGGGTTGTGCGACTGGCCATTGGCACAGAGCATGATCAATGGAGATGTTTGGAAGATCTCCGGGTATCCACTTGATGGTAGGGTATCCCGGAATGGTGCACCCATACCTGGAGCCTTGCTTGCCCATGGATTATGAAAGGTATTCCTGGGTGCGATTCTCTAAGCTGGAATGCCAATGACGTCATCGGAATCTGAACTCAGGGGAATGCTTTTGGCGAGTGATCCGTGGATAGCTCTTGGGAACCCCTGGCATTACGCACTCGTTCATGTAGATAGTAATAATAAAAGGTGGATGCGCCCGGTCATCGCCATACTCAGATGACATCAACAAGGGCCGAGTGAGATTCCAATACGTCCAGTGTGAGTATTTGGAAACATGAAATCTCGACGGACTGACACTACACGTTCTAAGCGCATGTTGAATGCAACGTAATGTTGGTGGAGGTACGAAGTCGTTGTTTCAAGGTAGGCGATGATCGTTTGGTCAGCGAAACTTCGGTGATGCCTGTAGCGTCAGTTAGCTGTGTCAAACATGATGTCAGCGGAGAAGCGTAGGGAGGGAGTAGGGCTTCAGATATGGAAGAGAGAATTTGCTTGTGTTGTGAGGCGAGCTGTTGGGTAAGACAAAAATCAAATGTCAATGGGTGTGTGAGACGTACAAGGCAAGTGTGGGGCAGCCCCTGTTGATCAAGGACGCTTCAGGAGGGGCCTCCCGCTCATTGCGCACTGTTCTTTCCGCACGGTTCCGAGTTTGTTTGTGCAAGTGCCGGTCGTAGCTTCTCCGAAGGGTCTGTGTGATTGTTGCCGATGTGCAAAGCAACTGGCTCCAGAGAGCAAAAGAAATATACTCGAAGTCTGACAGTCCTGGAAACGTGTAGGATGGATGTTGACTGATGGGCACTGGTTCCTCGCTGTCCTAGTAGTAAACAACTGAAGTACTATCACACATCTCTAGCGATACGCCGTTCTTGCGTTATCCACGAATTGATTGTGCACAACACCACAAATGCAAATGCAACACCAATCCCCTTCGGCTAAGTGTTTTTTGGGAGCCACCATCGAAACCTTATCAAGGAACCATACCCCTCATGCAAACACTGAGTTTTTTCCTTTTCCTATACACATGGATGATCACTGTTGTTTCCTCTAGAACTACGAATCTTTGTCCGAAAGTAGGCACCCGGGTCTATGGAAACCATCAGTACCTGTCACAGCCCCCCATCCAAGACAGCACAGCCTTGAGGATGCGGTGCAGATCCATCGCTAGGTATACAGAGAATGCACACCAGGTAGTAACTTGAGACAACTGGGCGGGTGCCATGCTCTCCAAAAAGCTTTGTGCGGGTGACTTTGCGTCTGTTACGGGGCGTTTTACGATTTAGATACCCAAGCACACTGGCGCCTCGAACGACACAGAATGGGCGTCCGCATGGGTGGGTATCAGTGACTCTAACTTTGAGTCCCAGCTACAGGGTGGTGTGAACTGGGCTGTTGAAAGATCCGGCAAGGTATCATACACGGCATGGTACGAGGGGTTCAGCTACGAGACGTCTTGCTTGGACAATTTCAACGTTACAGGTGGGGATGTGATCCAAGTGGATATAGTGACTACATCAGTGACCACGGGGAATGTTCGATTGATCAACGTCAACACTAGCAACAATATCAGCATGGATGTGACAGCGCCTCCAGACTCTTTCTTGGCCGACGGCAATGCAGAATGGATTATCGAGGACTTTTCCGCTGGAGGGCGTTTGCCGCTGGCAGACTTTGGGAGTGTGGTGTTCACAAATGCTAGTGCCAAGGTGAGCACTGGTTGGGTGGAGGATCTGAGGGGTGCTACGATTATCAAGATGGTGCTAGAGGACAAGCTAGTTGCTGATAGTGTTATCGATAGCCTATCGCAGATTGCAATCAAGTACGTCGAGTAAGAAGAGCCGACGGGCTGGCTACGAGGGAAACGCATCGAGTATTTGTCACTGTTCAAGGAGCAGCATGAACATATATGATAATAATAATAATAATAATCAAAGACCAATCACTATGTGGATGTGACCTATAGAGAAGAGTGGCGCAATTGGACATTCGTGAATCATCTGACCGCTTGATTTCGGCTGGAAAGGAGGACCGGGATGGGTGCCATGACAGGTCCAAAACGGCAGACTGTTGGCATGGAGAACCGTACGATCGACATTGATTAGGTGACGGGTGGAATGCAACGAGCAGGGGTGCGGACACAGATGCTATTGCCGATGGCCAACCGGGATATTTTTAACTTTGAGCATGGTGAGTCTTCTGGCTGAATGCAGGCGTGGGGCACGTGTTGTGAGAGCATCCGAGGCGGTCAGGGAGCCGACAACAAACGTCGTCGGTTGGGGTGTGTCCAGCCAGGCCAAGGGAACGAGAGTGCCACTGAGCAACGAGCAGTGGGAACGATGACGACAGCCGGCGACGACATCGCGAGGGTTTTTAGTGGTCTGGGCCTTGTTGAGAAAAAGGTGAGGCCGAGATGAGCTGGGAGCAGCGAGGGAGACGGTAACACAGTAAGACCCGAACAGGCGAGGGAGCAAGCGCACTAGGCCAAACGCGGTGACGCCCCAAGGCTTAATTTCCACTGGCTTGGCAAGGCGGCGAAGCAGTTCCGTCCGTGCACATTGAAGCCAATGCAACGCCGTCTGCCTGCTCCACCCCATCCATATGCATGTGCACACATGCCCACACGCCCACAGCTGCACGTCTGAGGAGAGTGCATCGCCGCCAGCAACAGGTGAGACGTGTGTGGGTATATACCATGTGGGTGTGTGCAGCGCACGACCAGAGGAGCTGACGACGCGGTCCACCGCTACGAGGGCGCGGCGGGAAAAGTGTTTGCAAACAAAAAGAAGATCGCTGACACGCCCTGCAGACTCTGCAACGCTGACACTTGGCCGTGCAGACTATTTCGGGATAGTGATACCAGTGCCAGTGCCGTATCGTAGTTGCAGTGGAGGGGTTGCGCTCAACGGGCAGCCCGATAAGACGTTTCTCCTGAGCAAGCTGAGCATTCCCTGCTGCGATCGCCGGCCAGCGCACGACTCGAATGGGTGCCAGCGGGTGCGAATTGACGCCTCGTCTCCCGCTTCAGGGCGCCTCGACGCCGGTTCATTTAGCCAACACGAGAGCCACGGCCGCTATTAGCAGGCAACCTGCCCATGTCGTCTTAGCATCAGGCACGCCCGCCCTGCCACTGGCCAGCCGAGCGCCGGGGGGCCACTTGGGACCTGCATTAGTCCTGACACCCGCTGGACCACTTGCATGGCCTCGACGTCTCCGCCCCTGTCGCCTGTCCTGTCCACCCCCCTTTCAGTGGCCACATGTTTCCGGCCCGCGCTACGACGCTTGCAATCTCCTTTTGCTACATAAGCTGACGAAGTGCTCGCCTTTCAACTTTTCTTCTCCACTTCACAGCCAACTTTCGAGCATCAAGTCCCTGACCTTCGAGTCGTCCATTCGTTGTCCTCAACCTAATACTATCCTTAATAATTCAATCTCGCCAACTCTCTTCCAACCTCTCCCACCAACCACTTCACCTTTTACCTTTCAAGTTCTAATACCCAACAATCAAAATGCGTTACACCATTGCCATCGCTGCCTTCGCCGGCCTTGCCGCCGCTGCGCCCAGCTACAACGCCTACCCGGCCTACCCCGAGGTCCCGGGTCCTGCTCCCTCATCCGAGCCTTGCTCCACTGAGGTTCCTCACCCTGCTACCTCGGTCCCCGCCTACCCGGTCGAGACTCCCAGCAAGCCTCCTACCTACCCGGCTGAGACTCCCAGCATGCCTCCCACCTACCCGGCTGAGACCCCCAGCATGCCTCCTACCTACCCGGTCGAGACTCCCTCCAAGCCTCCTACCTACCCCATGGAGACTCCTTCCAAGCCTCCTACCCACCCCATGGAGACTCCCTCCAAGCCTCCTACCTACCCTGCTGAGACCCCCAAGGTCCCTGTCCCCCAGGAGAGCCACCCCGTCTACCCCGCTGAGACCCCCAAGGTCCCCAGCCAGCCTCCTACTTACCCTGCCGAGACCCCCAAGGTCCCTGTCCCCCAGGAGAGCCACCCCGTCTACCCCGCTGAGACTCCCAAGGTCCCCAGCCCTGACACCACCTCTTGCCTGAGCTCCACCACCATCACCGTCACCGTTCCCTACCCCACCGGTACTGGTGTTCCTCCTTCTCCCTACGTTCCTGGCAAGCCTTCCGTCCCTGCTGCTCCTTACCCATCTAAGCCAGTTGGTGGTGCTCCCTACCCATCTGTCCCTGCCGGTACCGGTGTCCCCCCTGCTGCTGGCACTGGATACCCCACCAAGACCGGTGGCTACGTCAAGCCTTCCTCTCCTCCTGAGTTCACCGGTGCCGCCTCTGCTCTCAACGTCGGTGGTTTCGTTGCTGGTGTTGGTGCTTTCGCTGCTTTCTTCTTGTAAATGTCATCTTTTTCAATTAAGCTTGCTACTTAGTAGGCTATGACTTTACATGAGTGCATTGCATAGAGGTTTAGGTCTTCGCTTATAGGCACTCCCTTGGTATCGCAAAGGGTAATTGTAATTAGTTGGGCTCGATTCGTAGCAATTGAACTTGAAACACCGTTTTTTCTCTTCTGACTGATGTCTATGCTTTGTGGCCATCACTCGTGATGTACTAGGAAAACAATCCCAATTGCCATCTGAATTCCATGACCTTTTCAAAATTTCTCCCACAGACCGTTCCACGAGTGAAGACTGAATTCTTCTCGCGGAGAACGACCCTCGTATCACAGAACGAAAGGAAAGCCATGGCATGACTAAACCGTCTGAACTGCAGTCAAAATTTCTCCATCGAACTACCCCCGGACCTCCATTCCAAACGTGGAAACCAAGTGCCCTTGCACGCAAGACCATCAAATTTCCGGTGTTTCCCAATCAAGGCACACCAACCCAGTCACACCTGCTATGCCTGGTGGGTGGCCTCATGCAATCCCTGTTCACCGCAAACCCGCTTCCCAC
>NW_006911912.1:112946-188218 GCF_000338995.1 Bipolaris sorokiniana ND90Pr
GCCTCCTACTTACCCTGCCGAGACCCCCAAGGTCCCTGTCCCCCTAGGAGAGCCACCCCGTCTACCCCGCTGAGACTCCCAAGGTCCCCAGCCCTGACACCACCTCTTGCCTGAGCTCCACCACCATCACCGTCACCGTTCCCTACCCCACCGGTACTGGTGTTCCTCCTTCTCCCTACGTTCCTGGCAAGCCTTCCGTCCCTGCTGCTCCTTACCCATCTAAGCCAGTTGGTGGTGCTCCCTACCCATCTGTCCCTGCCGGTACCGGTGTCCCCCCTGCTGCTGGCACTGGATACCCCACCAAGACCGGTGGCTACGTCAAGCCTTCCTCTCCTCCTGAGTTCACCGGTGCCGCCTCTGCTCTCAACGTCGGTGGTTTCGTTGCTGGTGTTGGTGCTTTCGCTGCTTTCTTCTTGTAAATGTCATCTTTTTCAATTAAGCTTGCTACTTAGTAGGCTATGACTTTACATGAGTGCATTGCATAGAGGTTTAGGTCTTCGCTTATAGGCACTCCCTTGGTATCGCAAAGGGTAATTGTAATTAGTTGGGCTCGATTCGTAGCAATTGAACTTGAAACACCGTTTTTTCTCTTCTGACTGATGTCTATGCTTTGTGGCCATCACTCGTGATGTACTAGGAAAACAATCCCAATTGCCATCTGAATTCCATGACCTTTTCAAAATTTCTCCCACAGACCGTTCCACGAGTGAAGACTGAATTCTTCTCGCGGAGAACGACCCTCGTATCACAGAACGAAAGGAAAGCCATGGCATGACTAAACCGTCTGAACTGCAGTCAAAATTTCTCCATCGAACTACCCCCGGACCTCCATTCCAAACGTGGAAACCAAGTGCCCTTGCACGCAAGACCATCAAATTTCCGGTGTTTCCCAATCAAGGCACACCAACCCAGTCACACCTGCTATGCCTGGTGGGTGGCCTCATGCAATCCCTGTTCACCGCAAACCCGCTTCCCACGGGCTCATTTCCCTCTTCGTGCCGTTTTTTAAATCAAAATTATCCACCCTTCCTCCGCACCAAAGGTCTTAGCATGGGGAAACAAGCAACCTTCCCCTTCTACTCTGTACCCGTTTTTTATTTTGCGCAATCGCTCCCCCCCTCCCCCCCCAAAAATAGAGAGATTGGTGGATGGTCTTTGCGTTTTTTCTTTTTGCTCTTCCCGCATTCGCTCATATTAATAGTTTTTTTTCGTGTCTGCATTTGTACATTGTTAATGCAACCAAGTTTTGATTACTATGGTCTTATGTTCTCAATTTTCCTTGCTCGTTAACGGAAGCGAAGGGCCTGTGAGACCCGATGGACTCGGCATTATTATTTGCCCGTCGTCGCAGAGAGTGTCAGATAGCGGCGTATTTATGCATCCGAGAGCCTTTGTGTGCATTAGCCTCGGGTTCGTCTGAAATATCTCACGCGGAAGCTGCGCGCCTCAGGCATGCATGCGTGTGTGACGTTCGTATCTGGTGTAAGGTTCACGATGGAGTAATACTACTCCGCAAATTGCATTATGTTGTTCTTTTCTTTTTGTTCTGTCAGTCCTTTTCTCCCTGCGCACACATGACCGTGCCATCGCTTCCCTTTAATCTATCTAGGTTGCCGCCGGATGCTTCACAAGTCGGGAATAAGGTTTATACAGGCCTATAGTTCATAAAACTGGTGTTTTTTTTTTGTGTTCTTTCGTGCCTTTGTGGCTTAAAAAGACTCACGTAAAGGGGAGTTTGTGGCTTACGGGAAATTGATGGGTGGTGGAATCAGCGGTGCCTGCGCGTTTCACTAGGCGGCGTTGTTGGCGCTTTTGGGTTGAGGATCCGGAGCCGCTACGTACTACGTAAAATGGAGTTTCCGTGTAAGCACTTACGTACGATGTGTGCATCGTACCGGTGGCAATCGACCGGGTGGCGCGTTTGCGGGAGGGAAGGCACGGTCGTGTAGAGATTGAGTTTGTTTTTGTGTGTGTGTGTGTGTGTGGGTATATTAGATTTGCGATGTGTATGAGGACTTGGGAGGTTCTTGCATTTCACGTCCATGTTAATACCAACGATTTCAGTTTTCGCTGCAACTACCTCGAAACTTTTGGATGTCAATTAAGTGGTGTTCTAGTGACTATAGATAACCTCTCAACAATTGGTAGGAAATACGAGGGTACCGAATACCCTTCGCTGCGTGACCAAGGTCCTGCCATACGATTGGGAACATGATTTTCTGTTTAGATCCATTACAACATGATTGCCAGTACAACGTATTGATATGTATTCTATCTTCTGAGAGATGTTTTACGTTGGGGCTATCGCAGTATACCTGTGAGATCTGGTGAATAGAGTGGTGGTGATTTCTCCTCTATCGAACACCCAACGCAAGGCAGAGACGGTACGAAGCATTGATGTCAATATTGGTAACCCACCAACCAGCCTGGAGTAATGAGACTCTACAAAACAGTATCTGCATTGGCTAGGACAGCAACCGGGCCTCTTTAAGATCAAATTGTCGCCCAATCCCTACTGAAAAGTCACAACCCGTCATGAGAATCATCGCGATCCTTTCGGCCTTTGCGGCCACAGCTCTCGCAATACCGTTCGATAATTCAACGGTAGAGCTCACACCGCGGGTTTTCGTCAAAAATCCCAATAGCTGCCCAACCTCCCTCTTTCAACCATATGGCGAATTGCCAAAAACCCGCACCTTCGTGCCCCGAGACGTCTTCCAGATTAGCCAAGCGCGACCTACTGAATTCTTCCTACCCGACGGCTGGGGTACTATAACCGCAAGAGACAAATGCACCGTCTTCAACATACCTTTGGATGCCGACAGAGCCAGAGGCAAAACCTGCAATCTCGTCTTCGACTTCCCCAACAACAGGCAAGGGCCAGGCGTATCCCGCCTCGTTGGTCAAGGCCGCTTCATGTTCTATCCCTTTGCCCATAGCGCCCGAGTCCCACTTCCCATCGTTACAAACTGGAATAACAAGCCTCCGTTTGCTATCACACCCCCGATTCTCATAAAGCAGCTTGCTCCCGGCCACAGTTACGTTCTTAGCTCGGGGCCGTGCTATATTTCTCAAGAACAAAAGGGAATGGTGATGAGGAGCGGTATGATGTGCTCTGAGAACTCTATTTTGTCGTTCAAACAGAGCGACGAGAAGTGTCCTATGGGACTCTATCTGATCCTTTCCGAGCCGAATGGTCTCAATTAGTAGGGTTAGGATAGACCAAAGGGCAGCTCCTGGGGTGGAATATAATAGAGACCATGACTACCGTATCATTTAGTTCCTATTATCTGGGAAGAGGGGCTTTTTGTAATATCTGGCGTCTGGATGCAGGGTTTTGGTGGGCATTATAGAGGTCGAAGGCTAATCGATTCCAAAGCACGTTTAATGAGATATCAATCCTTCAATTCGCCATATGCACACGCTTCTTTGGCTCGATATTCGTTTTATTTCAACGTGGATGGACCCTATAGTTGTTCTAGACCTAGCTTGGAAGTTCAGATGCTCTAGTGCTACTATAGCAGGCAATTCGCATAGCGTGATACTGAGGGCGGGGCTCTATCGATAGTGAGTCACGCTAGTGGCGGGGATTTGGAGGAGTCAACTCTAGAAAATCGTTCCCCGCCACGGTCATTTCTCATCAACACCAAAAATGTCTATTGACTTCCCTCGCGAGGAGGAGCGCGTGCTTGCGCGATGGAAGGAGATCGACGCTTTCCTGAGGCAAGTTGAGCTGGTAAGTGGTTGCGAATTCTTGCGCCCTTTTCCAACATACTTCACGTCCCTCTGTCGGCTTATCTGTTGTGATCTTGTCTTGTTACAGCTACGTTGAATAGCCTGTGACAGGCATATCTGGTGTTTTTGGTACTAATAGTACCCAGTCTAAAGGCAAAGAACCATACACCTTCTACGATGGACCGCCGTTCGCGACCGGATTGCCTCATTATGGCCATCTCTTAGCGTCCACCATCAAGGACATTATTCCGCGTTACTGGTCCATGAAGGGTCGTTACGTTGAGCGGAGATTTGGCTGGGATACCCACGGTGTTCCGATCGAGTATGAAATCGACAAGGAATTGGGCATGTCTGGACGTGATGCTGTGCGCGAAATTGGAATTGCAAAGTACAACGAAAAGTGCCGCGCCATTGTCATGAGATATGCGACCGAATGGAGATCTACCATCGACCGTCTTGGGCGCTGGATCGACTTCGACAACGACTACAAGACCATGGATACCAACTTCATGGAATCCGAGTGGTGGGTGTTCAAGCGCCTCTTCGATAAGGGCGCTGTATACCGTGGGTACAAGGTCATGCCCTACAGTACAGCGTTGGCGACGCCTCTCAGTAACTTTGAGGCTTCCCAAAATTACAAAGATGTCCAAGACCCAGCAGTCGTTGTCACATTCCCACTTGTCAACGACCCAAACACATGCTTATTGGCATGGTAAGTATTTCTGCTCGCACTCTGCTTGTCAATTTCCATACATTGGGAACCCCAGTTTGCTTCGCGGGTATGTGCTAATATGGTTACAACAGGACCACCACTCCATGGACACTGCCATCCAACACTGGTCTCTGCGCACACCCCGACTTTGAATACGTAAAGATCCTCGATGAAGCATCCGGCAAACACTACGTTCTCCTCGAATCCCTGCTACGTACACTCTATAAGGACCCCAAGAAGGCCAAGTTCAAGATTGTTGAAAAGCTCAAGGGCAAGGACATGCTAGGCTGGAAGTACGAGCCCCTCTTTGACTATCTGTACGATGAGTTCAAGGACTATGGCTTCAAGGTCTTGAACGACACCTATGTTACAGCCGATAGTGGTGTGGGTATCGTCCACCAGGCGCCCGCATACGGAGAGGACGATTACCGCGTCGCACTCGCCCACGGAGTCATTTCCGATACCAGAGTACCACCAAATCCCGTCGATGACCAAGGTTGCTTCACTGCAGTTGTTCGTGACTTTGAGGGCCAGCATGTCAAGGCAGCAGACAAGGGCATCATCAAGCATCTGAAAGGCACTGGACGCTTGATCGTAGACTCACAGCTTCTCCATAGCTATCCTTTCTGCTGGCGGTCTGATACTCCCCTGATCTACCGAACTGTTCCCTCGTGGTTTATCAAGATCCAGGACATTGTTCCACAGATGCTGGAGAACATTGCAGGCTCACACTGGGTTCCTTCATTCGTCAAGGAGAAGCGCTTCGCCAACTGGATCTCCAACTCACCTGATTGGGCAGTTTCAAGAAACCGTTTCTGGGGTACTCCACTCCCGATCTGGGTCAGCGATGACGGAAAAGAGCTTGTGTGTGTTGGCAGCGTAGAGGAGCTGAAGAAGCTTAGCGGATACGAGGGTGAACTCACCGACATTCACCGTGACAAGATTGACCACATTACCATTCCCAGCAAAGAAGGCAGGGGTACGCTCAAGAGAACCAACGAAGTCTTTGATTGCTGGTTCGAGTCTGGCTCTATGCCCTACGCTAGCGCGCACTACCCATTCGAGAACGTGGAGCAATTCGAAAAGTCTTTCCCCGGAGACTTTATTGCAGAGGGTCTTGATCAAACTCGCGGTTGGTTCTACACTCTTACAGTCTTGGGCACGCATCTTTTCGGCAAACTGCCTTTCAAGAACTGTGTTGTCAACGGAATCGTACTTGCAGAGGACGGCAAGAAGATGTCAAAACGTCTAAAGAACTACCCCGACCCCAATCTTATCATGGACAACTATGGTTCTGATGCTCTGCGATTGTATCTCATCAATTCACCTGTCGTCCGCGCCGAGACACTTCGCTTCAAGGAGGCGGGTGTCAAGGAAATCGTTTCCAAGGTGTTGCTACCTCTATGGAACAGCTACCAGTTCTTCGAGCAGCAAGTATCGCTCCTGAAGAAGGTCGCTGATCTTGACTTTATGTTCGACCCAGCGGCTGAGAAGACAAATTCAAACGTGCTGGATAGGTGGATCTTGGCTTCCTGCCAATCGTTGTTGAAATTTGTCAACGAAGAGATGGCCGCATACAGACTGTACACTGTCGTCCCGCGATTACTCGAGCTTATTGACAACACGACCAACTGGTACATTCGCTTCAACCGTCGCCGACTGAAGGGTGAGTACGGTCTAGAGGACACAAAGCACGCACTCAACACACTCTTCGAAGTCCTCTACACACTCTGCCGTGGACTCGCACCTTTCACACCATTCATTACGGACAATATCTACCTGCGATTGTTGCCGCACATCCCTAAGGAGTTGCACGCAGAGGACAACCGTAGTGTACACTTCCTGCCATTCCCAGAGGTCCGTGAGGAGCTGTTCGATGAAGCTGTTGAGCGTCAAGTCAAGCGCATGCAGTCGGTCATTGAACTTGGACGTATCTGCAGAGATCGCGCGAATAAGGGCCTCAAGATCCCACTCAAGACGCTGGTAGTCATCCACCCAGAGCAACAATATCTTGACGACATCAAGTCGCTCGAGACCTACATTTTGGAGGAACTGAACGTGCGAGAAATTGTGCTGTCAAGCGACGAGGAGAAGTATAATGTGCAATACTCTGCGACAGCCGACTTCTCTGTTCTTGGCAAGAAGCTTAAGAAGGACGCCGTCAAGGTCAAGAAGGCTCTGCCAAATCTCAAGAGCCAGGAAATTAAGGATTACCTGAAGAGCGGCGAGATTGTGGTTGATGGTATCAAGCTTGAGGCCGAAGACTTGATGGTCAAGCGTGGCCTCGCACAGGACTCTAGCAACAAAGACCAAGAGTTCAACACTGACAATGACGTCCTCATTATTCTCGACGTGGCGTCGTATCCTGAGCTTGAGCAGGAGGGTCTTGCACGAGAGGTCATTCGCCGTGTCCAAGATCTGCGCAAGAAGGCTGGACTAGTGCCTACTGACGATGTGGGTATGGAATACCGAGTCTTGAGCGATCCTGACGGAGTGGGCCTGGAGAAGGCATTCGAGAACCAAGGACCACTGTTTGAGAAGGCTCTGAGGAGGAATGTTGACAAGCACATCATCACTGAACTTGATGGCAAGATACCCGAAAACAGCAACGAGGAGGTGATTGCAGAAGAGGAGCAAGAGCTTCACAAGGCAACGTTCATGCTGCGGTTGGTTAAGCTGTGAGGAGTATGCAATACTACTATGTCTCCAGCGGATGGATTCGTGGATTGTTTAGTGTGCCCATAATAAGGGCTTTGATGGCATGACAGTGTAACGTAGATAGCCGAAGAAATGACAAAAATAACTTTCAGTAAAATGCAAGAGAGATTGTGAACTTTGTATGTTACCAAGGATATTTACCAGCCCATGACTTCTACCGTTGCTTGTACGCCTTCTGAACCAATCGTTAGCTATATGCGAATGACTCGGCGACCAGATATAATCTTACAAGATAGCACTCTTTTAGTTTCATGAATTCGTTGATGCACATGTCTTTGCGCACGTTATTGTAGTCTGCAAGAATACATTTGCCATATAATGAACTCTAAAGAATGTTAGGATATGACAAAGAATATACAGTGCAAGGGCCTAGAAGTGGGGGATGAAGTGGCGCACATACTTCTTTTGAGCATTTTGCAGCCGCAGTGGCGAGTTTGTCGATAGGGCGAGTTCTTCCAGGCATTTTGATGTGAGTAACAGATGACAATGTCAAATGGGTGATGTCGTGAGGCGTTGCGAATGTTTCTTCCATGTGTCGATGAGGTCAATGGCAGGGTCCACTGCACTAGACTCTTGGCACTGTCGCTGTGTGAACGGGCGACCAACCACCCGCACAACAAAGCGCGTTGCTCTCACACAGGCGGGCGCAGCGGGTTACCCCGTCACCCATGCATCGATACGTTTTGTAATGCTTAGTCGCTGCGCGCAATCCTTCCCTTTGACGCGACTACACCGCATACCACTTTTTGGTTGCTCGCACACTTCCCGGGCTCAGCAGCTACTTCCATGTTGTCGCGAACGCGCCGGAGACGACCGAGTCGCGTGCACGAATGCTACCCCCCATGACACAAAATGGACGTGACGCGAAGGACCTGACCAGGGATGAATTGCCTAACGAAGGTATTGCTTGCGCCCTTTATCGCATTGATTCTGTTCTCCGTACTGATATTCTTGTAGTCGTCGAAACTCTATACGACGTTATATACCAGGCACATCATTCGCAGGATAAGACGTCGCGCGCCCTCTTTGATGCATGTGACAAACATGTCGAGGACAACCGTCTAGAACCCAGGGATAGCGCTATCCTATACCGCTTTCTAGCCCACATACAGCACGAGGACCGAGAAGGGGAGGATCTCTTAAGTCGCTTCCAGCGCGTGCTCAGAGACTATTTTGACATCACTGTGGGGTATGGCGACGAGGGCGACGACATTGAACCCGCAGCTGGGTTCGATGCGACACAGAGAGGAACACAGGCAGGGCCAGGACGGTTGCCGAGGACAACAAGCTTCGATTCATTCCTTGATGTGACCGCTGACAAGGTTGCTGGGACTGATCATGGTGACCTTGCTCTACGCCCCAACAGACAATCTCAGCAACACGCTCCGAATGGCTATGGTGGCAGACCTAACAGGCAGCGTGCTACGTCAGACACAGAGGCGCATTCGTATCACCAAGCTGGACTTCCCATTCGCAATAGAGTGAATGAAATTGCGCCTCAACGCGCTACTTCGGGTCCACAACGACCGCCTCACAAGCGTAGCGCTTCTGTATCGAGTCGTGGCAGTTTGCAGATTAGAAGAGGTGGACAACCGTTGACGTACAAGCCCATCGACGATGCGGATCAAGACAGTTCCACCGACCACACCACCAGTCTTGATCTTTCCAATATCCAAATACCTGGGGTAAATGCGCCAATACCTAATGAACCTTACCGACCTGCGCGCCAACAACCACAACCGCAGCGACCATATGTTTTCGAGCCGTTCAGACCCTCCGATACGCAATTGTTAGACAATGCGGAAACCCTTGAACAACAGCGACTTCATCGGGTGACAAGAGAATGCATATGGACATGGCACCGTCGGACGCAAGATCGTTTGAACATGCGAGAGGATATGGAAAGGGATGCAGCAGCATTTGAACGTCGTACTCTGCTCAAAGCCTCTCTTTTGCAGCTGCGGGACACAGCGCTTGTAAGGCGATCCAGTAGAGAAACAAATAGCTTTTTCGAACGACTAGAAGCCAGAGCAGACAAGGCTCGCAGTTTGTTTCTGCTTACAAAGGCCTTTACACACTGGGCGAAATGTGCCGAAGAGGAGGTCCAGCGCACGTCGGTTGCGCGCCGGCACATTCTGCGCACAAAGTTTTTCAATGGATGGCGCGAAATCACAGCAGTCAACGAGCTCAAGATTCAACATTTCGCTTTGGCAAAATTCCTCTCTATATGGCGCGCACGCACCGCTGCGATACGAAGCACTGAACAACTTGCGGTTTCGTACTACGAAGACAAGATCGTCCGGCGAACATGGGATACCTTGGTCAAAGAGTACCTTAGTAGAGGTGCATCAAACTGGCATGATACACAAATAGCCCGGACTACACTGTTGAAGTGGCGTGAGATAACTGAGATTATGAAAGAGAGAGAAATGTGGGCTACTGATCGACGGAACGGAATAGTATTGCAGAGGACGTTCAAAGCGTGGCAGCAGAAATCGGATGCTGCTCAAGCCCTCCAATCTCAAGCAGATGACTTCCGGAAAGCCAGCCTGCTCCGAATGGCTTTGCATATGATGCAGAAACAAGCACAGCTCGAACCCAAACTTCGCCAATTCCAAAAACATTCCAATACTCGCTTGCTTCGCTCAACTTTCGAGAATTGGCGTAAGAACGCTAAATTATCACGCCGGGCTCGTATCATCGATCGCATGCGACTTTTGCGTAATACCTACACGACCTGGAATGACAAACTGCGTATCAAAGCACTTGAAGAGCGTATCAACGACCGCATTCTCGTTGAATGTCTGTACAAGTGGGCTCTTGCGTCTCGAGTATCTCTTTTTCAGCGTGTTCACGATCGACAACTCAAGGAGACAGTTTTCTTATCTTGGGTCACAAAGACAAATCAGCGTGCCAACACTCTCGACGCTGCTGAAAGGCGATTCGCTCAGTTCAAGCGTGCCCAGCTGTTGCGGACATGCTTGCGCAAGATGGAAGCTATCACTACGGAGAGAAGAGCTGAACAGTTTGCGGTAACAGCCGAGTATCAACAAAGGTTGAAGGAACGCATCTTTGCCAAACTCAAAGAAAGACAAGCGCATTTCCAGCAGCTGAACCAATGGTCGGCAGATGCACGCTACTACGTGCTTTGTAAACATACCCTGAAGACCTGGAGCGAAGCTACGCAACTTGCGCGTCGCAACCGCCGGCGCGACACATACTCTCAGGTCCGTAGAACGGTAAAGACAAATCTCGTGCGAAGGGTGTTTGGACATTGGAGAGACAAAGCAAGCCACATTGTAGGATTGAACCAAAGAGCAATCGATATGCTGGAGAACCGCACCATACAATCCAGTGCAGAAATCATTCATCGATGGCATGACCGCACGCTCATCCTTCGCCAACAAGATGCTCAGGCCACCAACCTACATGCCTTCAGAATTACCTCCGCTTGTTTGGCCACATGGGCGCAACGCATGGATGACATTCGTATGCTAGAAGGTCAAGCCATTGCTCTTCGACAAGAAAGTACTGAGATTATGGCTGCAGGCGCCCTCAAGAAGATGGGCTGGCGTCTCTGGAACATCCAGAGACAGGAGGATAACGCAAAAGCGTTATTTAACCGGAACTTTGAAAAGCATGTGAGAGCTATGGTTCGCTTTTGGGCGGAGCGTGCTACAGAGCGATTTGCCGAACGGTCTGCAAGCCCGACGCCTAACAAACCGAGAGCGCGGAGAGTCGATGATAGAGACCGTGATGATGGCAGGGGACGTGGCGACGGTGCGGTCAACACTGAGGGCAACAGAAACCATGGGAAACAGGGAGATTTGGAGCCATCTGGTGATGAAACCCAGTATCTGGAGGCTTGGACAGCTTTTGACCAGGATGCTTTGGATCTGAACAACGACCTTGATCTCTCCCTTTCTCTCACACCAGAGCAGCCTCCACGACACCCCATCCTGACACCTAACCCGTACACTCAGGCACCTACACCATCCTCTACGCGTCCGCTAAATTCCATACTCCGCCGCCCAAATACGTACCCACAACCGGATTCCGCACTGCGTCCTCCCCCGGCGACCATCATTGAGGACGACGAGTCAGATCTCGATTTTGGAGATGGCCCTCAATCAACTTTCTGGACAGGAACCCCTATGCCACCAACAGCAAGCAAGCCCGGATACCTGAAAACACCATCAAAACGCAGTCTAGCCCGCGCCAAGCACCCTGAACTCCCCGCTAGCCCCGAGAAGCAGCGTGCTTTCAGTCCTGTACGGCGACCTTTGGCTTCAATACTCGAACGAGAAAGAACATCACGATTAGGTACTATGAGTGCCCCGCCTGTGCAAAGCTCAAGACCTAGTAGTTTTGGTGGCATAGGCGGCGTGACGAGTTTTGAGAGGAGGTTGAGAGAAGGTGGATTTGGAGGGAGCGTTGCTGCTGGTAGTAGTGGTGCAGCGAGAGGGGGGAGGATAAGAGGTGGTGCGAGACCCAGAGTGGGATTTGGAGATGTTAGCCAGATGGGTTGATTGATTCTCTTTGGCCTTTTTTTTCAAATCAAAATGGGCTTTGGATATTGAGCGGAACATCTAGTGTTGATGGAAGAACATAGTAGAGTTTGCATTGCGTGCGGCGTCTGCGTAGTATTATAGCGCCTGCTTGTGTTTTGTGTATGTCAGGATACCCCCCATGACTTTTATTTTTCGCTCTTCAGAAAAGTTATTGTGAGTACATAGTAGAGGACAATGAATATGCATGATACGATTTTCATCAAAAGCACTTCGGAATGATGTTATAGCGAGACTTGTGGATTTACACGAAACTACCTTACGCCCGATGCCCGTTTTGTTTTTGCCACGATCCGATCTTCGGTGTCGTGTGATGATAGTAGAGTACATAGTAGGATTAGTGCGGAGACCCCGCAATCTACTTTTCTCTCCATGTTACACTATCCACTGTGGAACCTGCATCGCCGTTTCTCCGAGTATAACGCCGTTTCTTACTCTTACGTGCTGTGCATACCTGTCTTATGTATTTACTGATGCTTATCCGAAATTCCATCTGTGACGTCGTTTTTTAAAATCTAACAGAAGCAACAAGTTAGACACCTACTACGCAATGGCCTGTGGAATATATCTTCGTGCCGTTCAACTCAAGTCCACACCTCGGCGCCACCGCCGATAAACAGCCTGATTTCCACACTAGGAACCTGTATTTCACCCGTCCACGCGCCCCTTCTAGTCGCCTTTTCCGTGAGCGGGGCTAACTGCACTTGCCTTTTTCCATCGGTACCAAGAAAATAACGTCCCGAGGCCCCGCTTTTTGCCCTTGAAGCAAGGCAATTAAGTATCACCGGGTATAACGATCCGCACATTATGTTGTGTTTTCTTGCTTTTAGTATATAATGTGCTTTGATGGTGAGGTCGTTGCCGATGCACGGGGTTTTATTTTTTGTTCAAAATGTATGCTGAGTGGCGGATGCTAGTATTGGGCATTGCTCTGGTGCTTTTATTCGATATTGGGCTTGCGGCTCCGTCGTCCGGGTTTCATGAACGATGCCGAAGTTTCGATCCTACGTACTATGTTGAAAATTCGACGTTGAACGTTCGGGAATTCGTTGCTGCGGGGTCGAATTTGACGTTTCCTGATAACGTGGCGAGTTGCGGCCGAGCGAGCCAGGTTGTGTCTGTGGATCTTTGTCGTGTTGCGCTTGAGATACGGACATCGAGTACTTCGCGGATTACGTTTGAGATGTGGTTTCCTGAGGAGTGGTCTGGAAGATTTTTGGCTACGGGGAATGGAGGACTGGATGGATGTAAGTGCGAAATTACTTCGAAGAGAAGGCTGATCAGTGTTAATGTGAAAATAAGGCATCAAGTACGAAGACATTGCCTATGGCACTCAGAATGGTTTCGCTACTGTTGGGGCAAATAACGGACATAATGGTACTTCAGGGCGAGACTTCTTCAACGAACATGAGATGGTTGTTGATTTTGCATGGCGATCGTAAGTAATCACGTTCTGTTTTTTAGTCACATTAAAAATACTCTCGTATTGATCATATTCATTCTCCACAGTCTCCATACCAGTGTAGAAACAGGCAAAATGCTAGCTCAACGCTTCTACCAAAAGAAACATAGAACATCCTACTACATAGGCTGTTCACTCGGCGGACGTCAAGGTATAAAAGCCGCAGAGCAGTTCCCCAGGGACTTCGACGGCATTCTCGTCGGCGCACCCGGCGTTGATTTCAACAATCTGTATTCATGGCGTGCATTATTCTACACCATTACTGGTCCCAAAACAAGTCCTAATTTTATTCCACCACAAGCATGGAAAACATGGATCCACGATGAAGTGTTGCGGCAATGCGATGGCATCGATGGAGCAAAGGATGGGATAATTGAGGACCCTTTGCTATGTCGATTTAATCCACGGACCTTGAAGTGCAACAGCGCCAACGCCACAATCGAAGCAAAATGTCTAAATGAGAACCAAGTACAGCAACTCGTCCGAATATTCAATCCCTACACGTATCCCTCTGGCGAACTCATCTTTCCAGGCATGCAACCCGGCAGCGAGATGCAAGCCCCTGACAGACTCTATACTGGCGAACCCTTCGCCTACTCAGAGGACTGGTTCAAATACGTAGTATACAATGACCCAAGCTGGAACGCATCGACCTTTACCGTCGCCGATGCACGCGCAGCAGAAGCCCTCAACCCAGCCAACATCCGCACCTACCCATCTTCACTGCCCGCCTTTGAATCTCGCGGCGGCAAATTACTCATGTATCACGGCCAACAAGACAGCCAGCTCACCAGCTTCAACACGAATCGCTTCTACGAGCACTTGCGCGGCAGCAACAGCAAAAGAGGCAAAAGAAGCTACGCCAGTATGAACACGTGGGTGCGCTTCTTCAGGATCTCAGGCATGTTTCACTGCTCTGGCGGGCCCGGGGCATGGGCGTTGGGTCAGGGGGGAAGGGCCGCGCAAGCCGGTATCCCGTTTGATGCTCACCATAATCTTCTTGCTGCTCTGGTGGCGTGGGTGGAGAAAGGTGCTGCGCCCGAGCGTGTGGAGGGGACTAAGTTTGTGAATGATACCGTAGCTGCGGGTGTGGAGTTCAAGAGGAGGCATTGCATGTATCCGGCGAAGAACGTGTATGTTGGAGGTAATTATAGGGAGGCTGGGAGTTGGAGATGTAAATAAGAAGTGGTGGATTTGGTAGCCACAGGTGTGGTGGTTTGCGAGTACTGGCCAGTAACCCACGTGGCACTGGGTTTTGACTCTTGTAGCCGACTAGCTACCGCTGTGTTTCTTTAGAGAACATAACTACTATCCGGATATTTTCGACCAGGATGTTACGTTATGGCTTAATATTTGAGGTAAGGGGTTAGTGGTTCGGCTCGCAATGTTTGTTAGCAGAACCTGGTTGATGGAAACATCCTACAGGACCCTTCGCTTGGATTCCTGTTGCTATACCGATACACTTAGCTGAATTTAGTTTATCTACCCTATCGAGGGTATTGCGCACTCAATGCGTGACCATTGTGCAGATCTCGAGTTAGCTGCTCAGAGAGATGGACGTGAAACAACCGTGCACAGTTCACCGCGTTTCTCGTCTAGCCACCCCTTAATGAAACGGCTATCCATTCAGCTTTGATCAAAACATTTCCCTCCTCAGAGGAACCGTCAGGGTTGGGATTAGAAGGTTTTGTTTACCTAGTTAACTGTTGACACTGTTCACAGCATGCAGGGTCCTACAATGGCGCTGCTTGACATGGTTTCGTGTGCTCCCGTTGCCCATTGTTACCTTCGAAATGCCCAAGATTTTATTAACTTCTGGAAGTGAAGTTAGATTAGCGAAAGAAGTTCTTTGGGTCTGTTATGGGTCTAAGTATGGTGCCTCTTTTGGAAGCCTACTCTTGACATCTGAGAGGTGGCAGCAATCACTAAGGCACAAAGACACTTTTTGTACATTGTGTAGGGTAGACGTGCGGAGCTTACATTTTCTACCGGGTGTTTATATCTTCTTGTAGTTTATATCCCTTGATGCATTGTTGATATTGTCACGATTGTGTCTTTGTTCGGATATCCTTCTCTTTCCTCGTAACTATAGACATATCTTGACACCCCGAACCGTATGCCAAAATTTGACATTTGGGTTTACATAGATAGAAGGAGTTGATTAGTCAATACACAACATGCCTCCTCATACAACAATTCGTGGTCATACTTCAAAGTAGATGCCGTTGCATACATTAACGCTAACCGAAACTGGACGGTGGGTAAGTAAACGATCATTGTGCGTCAAATTCTGCTTTCACTAAATTGCTGTCTGCAGAGGAGCGAAACCACACAGTGTCTACAATCTGGGCTGGAAATGTGAATGTTCAGAATCATTATAATACATTAACGTGGGTTGGAGGAGTAAGAGCGGCAGCCACTCCAGGTCTGCCCAACCCAAATCCTATCCCGGCGATACCATATACAGCTGAGGCACTTGCATTTGCGAAAACTACAGGAAAACCTCCGTCACTAACACCATCACCATCACCGCCCTCTGCACCTGCACCTACAACTCAGCACACTAGCTCACAACCGGACGACTTTTGGCCAAAGCGGCCATGGTCTCCTGAACCCAAGCTACCGCCTTATGACATAGATATGGTCAAGGCAAATAGTGCTTCAAGAGAGGCTTGGCTCAGCACTGAACCATATATGCCCCCACCAAGTCATGGATCTCAGTGGCACGGCGTCCAGGTGCTGGGAGTTGGGGGTTACGGCGCTGCAGGGTTATGGGTCCAGACCTATGCTGCAGGTAACATTCGAGACGTAGGTCTGAGACATTGACATTATAACGGTTCGTATCAGCTGATGTGTTACAGAAAATGGTGATCAAGGAAGCCAAGCCTTTCACAGCTAGCCAATGGCGCGACCCAAAAAACTGGCGTGACAGATTGCCACGCGAGATTAGGATACACCAGCTGGTTGAGGAACGGCGCAGCGTAGAGCCAGATTCATGTCGCCACCTTGTCTGTTCCTGTGGTCATCGGCTCTGGATGCAGTCGAGACGGTATAGGTTATACCTGGATTTTTATTCTGGGGGTGATATGAGAAGTGCAATGAAAAACTATGCTGAGAACTGGACTAAAAATGAAGACGATTCTGAGTTCAATGAAGAGGAATATCTTTCAGAGGGGCTCATTTGGTACACGATAAGACCACTAGCGACGGCTTGCTCATTGTTACATAAGGGATCACTGTCTGATGGCGAATTGTACGGATGGAGGCCAATCACGCATCTTGATTTGCAGCTACCTAATGTTGTTCTTGGTATTTCTGATTCAAAAGACAGAGAAAATGAGGGCAGTGAGCCTCCATACGTGCCTATTATTGCTGATTTTGGCATTTCCTTTCTCAGTTCTGAGGGTCATGGCTGCACTCTTTCTGGCCCCCCAGAAGACTTCATTCCTACCTTCGACACTCGATATCCTCCTGTAAGTCTCTGTTTTATCTCTTTGGATCTACGTACTGACTGTATCAGGAAAGGAACCAACCTCCCTCGGATGACATCAAACTTGGAGAAAAGACGGATGTTTGGGGCATTGGAAACATTGCCTACAAACTAATCATGAACGGCCTAATCGATCAGGGTCCAGTTCGTTGCGACGCTCACACTCAAGACGAAGATTTTGAGGAATATGACGGAAAGATCCCGTTAGCTGCGCAACATTGGCGCAACCTTTTCCAGAACGATGACACGAATGTCCTAAGCTATGATTGTCCAAAATGTAGGCCTACTGAATCGTATACTGATGACCTCAAGCAGCTCGTGAGGAGGTGTTTGAACTACGAACAAGGCAAGAGGCCAACACTCTTGGAAATCATTGCCGAGGCTGATCAGCACTTCGGTGAATTCTCCGGACACATGGATGAGCTCATGGACAAGGGTCGGTATAACTTGAAGGAGCCCAATTTCGAGGAGTTTCTGATTGGGGAGGCTATGGACATAGATACATAGATGAGGTAACGACTGATTGAAGGGGTCTATGTTTCTTGTTTGCGTTCCATCGTTAGATGTTTTAGCGTTGGCCTCCTATGCATGTGATAGCTCCAGCACACGACTAGTACACCAATGAGCTTTCCCATACACCAAACAAACTCTAGGGCCTCGACATGAACTGCTCCAACATTTTCGTTCATATGGACTACACAGATCCTCCTAATTGAGCTCTCAAAGTCATATAATTTTTTAATTTCTTAACCCGTCTTTGATAATTTTCCTTAATGTACTCCTGGAGACAATGCATGAGAGACACAAGATGGATATACCTAATTTCTTTAAACATCTGCCAGGGAACATACCTAAACCCTCGGCCTTCCTAACTCCGAAGGATGTCGAGAAAGAAGCTCGAGCACGTGCAGCGAAGCTCTTCCAACATCGTGATTTGCTTGAAAAGATTGTTGAGCGCCACGAAGAGACGATACGCACACGCTGGGGCAAGAAAACGAGAAGTCAAAAGAGAAAAGTCCTCCTGGAAGCATGGCCCGGAATGTCCTCGGAACATCGACCAGATGTCGCGGCATGGAAGAAACACTCAACATCGGATACGAAGGAAGCATACATGTGGCCATACATCAACTTGGAAGACCTCACCAAGACGAAGACCTTGCTGATTATGCTTCACTACCGTGGGAGGAACCAGCCACATGAATTTGTACGTTCCGATTTGGAGCAAGCTGCTCTAGGTGAGGCGAGCGGTGCCACCATGCGAGGCTTTCTGGACGAATACACGATGCTTTTCGCCGACCGAAAAACACCCAAGTCGTATGTAAAGCTCATTTCCTGGGATGACGACGATGACGCCTTTGAGAGCATGACCAACGGGATTGGTATGCATCCTGGACATGGGCTGCAGGCTTTGGAAATCCAGGAACGCATTTGGTCCTTTCTTGTAAAGTGCTGTCAGATCTTGTTGCAAGACATTCAGTCCATGACCAAGTCGCCTGTTCTTCCAAACCCCGGTCCTCCTATTACTCAGGATCTTGATGTCGCATCTCTTCAGATCAAATCCTTCGAGGCTCCCTACCGAACCCCTACACACCTGGACTTTGCGCGCCTAAAGACCTTGGCTTCTGAGGAGCGCAACTGGAGGGAGGAACATTTGTGGTCACTACGCGAGGATCCAAGCTATTTCGCTGAGATGATGCACGAGCAAGCTGAGCATCGACCTGAGATGCTGCTGGATACCTTGCGGAACGAGCATCCTTTGTTGAAAGAACCGGGACGTCCACTCTTCTGGAACCGTGTAATCGGCAACGTAGTGATTCAAGCTTATTTTGGGTTCGCAACCTTTGATGAGGTATTGAAGCAGATCAACAACGTCGCTAACATCTACGAGAAACGTAAAGCAACACTGAAACCTGATGAAGACCTACCCGCCGACCTGCTCAGCGCATTTCAACATCTCCGTTTCTTGTTGGGTGCTGCAAGAACTGACATTGTTAACTGCCTCAAGATTGAATTGTTCGCCTCTCCGCCACTTCGTCCGTTCTGTAGGCGCGAGCCTCATGATCCGAAATCAGATGTCATCCGGTCTGCGTATTGTCCACCACTTCAGGAGCATGCGGTCCACCGACTCATGCCCCTATTCGATATTCTCTTCGACGATCAGCAACTGTTTGTATTTGGCCTACACACCGTGACGGATGAGATTGAACGCTTGACCGCAAAGGATCCTGCAGTCGCTGCTTTGCTTACGCCGCGAATCGCAAGCCGTCTCTCATCGCTTTCAGTCGTATCAGAATGTCTTCAGCAAATCCACTTTTTCCAGCCGTGGGCGCGTAAAATCGAAGACGGCATGGATTCCAAGGCCTGTGAACTCCAAAAGCAGTACAACAGGACTTTTAAAGGATGGCTCCCAATCCTAAACGCTAAATTCGAAGGCTCGCAAATCTATCGGTATGCTGATCCAACTGACGGGAAATTCAACTATCCCACAGACCGCCGCCAGAATAAGCAGAACGTCGAGACAATGCGCGAATCCGAAGCTAACCTGGACATCCTTTGGAGAGCTGTAGACCGACACTACAGGTCTAGATCGGCTAACTCGCAGCATGACATGGTCGCACATATGCTTCGTAGTAATCGAAAGATCCAGCGTACGCCTGTTTGGGTAGAGCCCGGCAAGAAAAAGAGGAGGAGGAGGAAGAAGGTGACAATTGTTGAGCCACCCATGGTACACCTATACAGGCCATCTTCTAGCGTCTACCAGGAATTTTCGAAGCCAATCACTGGTGACTTTGTTGATGTTGCACTCGACGAACCTAGTGTCGAGTCCAAAACTGACGGAGACGTCGCTCCAGGGTCCAAGGCTGAAACACCGACATCCGCCCCTGATGAAGCTACTGAGCACCCTGAGACCTTCGCAGTGGGCAAGCGCTCTCACAGGGTCTCCAGCAACATTTCCCACTCATTATCTGATCCTAATCAACCTGCAGAGGTCCCTTGGAACGATTTCATGCACGCGATAGTAAACATGGGCTTCTCAGCTGAAAAACCACATGGATCGACGTGGAGTTTCGCACCACGAAAGATTGGCCTGCGTGCAGAGAACAGTATACAGTTTCGCGAACCGCATGTTAGTAGCGACATTCCGTTCCTCTGGGCAAAGCGTATTCAGCAGCGATTGGCGAGGGCGTATGGATGGGTCGGTGGGGTGTTCAAAGCAGCCTAAGGTGTGGATTTATGGGGTAAGCAGGTCTTACATACGAGTCTCTGGCGTTGGGTCAACGGTGGTGTGTCAACAACTGTTTTCTATTGTATACTATACTGTGCATGTATTATGTCGAGATTCCGAATTCATGAGCAGTAGTTTTGTTCTGTCTTGTTGCATCGAAATGCCCCTATCTCTGCCGAGAAACTGCAAGTATATGTGTTGTGGCAGGTATAGCGGCGTGTTCTTTGCGCAATGACGACTTCGCAGGGCAGTGCTTGCCAGCGAGGTGGCAATTGGCGGCGCGATGGCCATCTAGAACCCGATGCGCCAGGCTCCCCATGGATCTTCGCGTAAGGGCTGACGCACACCAATAAATCACAGTAAAGGGCCGAATGTGACGATGAATAAAGCGCATGCGTTGTGTTGACGATGGAATATTAATGCGCCTTGACCAAGGCAGTCACATTGTTCAGGACAGCAACGTAGGCAAGATCGGGCACGGGGCACGTGATAGCGCGCTTGGCATCGAGGCGGAGCGCTCGGCTGGCGGAACGAGCGAAACGCGGACCAGATCCTCTCTCTCTTCACGTCAACGTCTCCCTCCTCACGCAAACCTTTTCTTTGACATCCATC
Organism: Bipolaris sorokiniana ND90Pr; assembly: GCF_000338995.1. Classification (NCBI taxonomy): domain Eukaryota; kingdom Fungi; phylum Ascomycota; class Dothideomycetes; order Pleosporales; family Pleosporaceae; genus Bipolaris; species Bipolaris sorokiniana. The sequence goes on from NW_006911912.1 coordinate 133,470, forward strand.
GGTCGTCCATAGCCAACATCAATGTCTCACTATCGATGGCCGCCTCGGGGAAAGATGTAGGGCTCATCACCTACCCAGCCATTGTCAACATCGCCACCCTCGTCGTATTCTTCGTCTACCTCATCATATCCATCTGGCTCATCTTTCGACAGGGCCTTGGCCGCAGCTCACCATGGATCTGGCTCACCATTCTAGCCATCTGTCGTCTCACTCAGGTCTCGCTCGATTTGGCTGCTACTACCATGTACCCGATAGGACAATCGTCAAACACCAGCTTGGAAAGTGGCGTCGCAATCCTGACGACCATGGGGTTGACGCCCCTGTTCATGTCCACCAGCAGCCTACTCAACACGACCACCAGGCCTAAAGGACGTCGCATGCAATGGATCCTGCTTGTATTGCATATTCCCCTCATCATTTCCTTCATTCTTATTGTCGCTGGCGGCATCGATCCAGACTCACGAGACGGACCCACTTTTGCAGCTACTGAAAGTACCAAGGCTGGCATCACACTTTACTTGGTATGTTTCATTGTCCTCGTCTGGTCAACTATTGTCATCTCTGCCCGCCTCTATCTTGCAGACAGAGACGAAGTGCGCATTCTTACGACTGTCGTACTCAGTCTGCCGTTTTTTGTCGTCGATATCGTTTACATGATGTGCTTCGCCTTCGAGCGCTGGGAAGTCGACGACTTTGACGGCTGGGAGCACATGCGTTTCAATGTTATTAGTGGAAGCGTCACCCTTCAATTGTGCATGTACGTACAACTCCTGCCATACGACTGTCTCCTTTCCTCCCTTCAATTGACCATGTGACGTTACGGAGGGCTAACACATAGCTAGGCAAGTAATTATGGAATGGATCATTGTTGCTCTATATCTGGCCTTGGGCTTAGAGCTGCCTAGCAAAGCTGCCAGGTTGCGACGTCAGATCGAAGATCAAATGGATCAAGCCAGGAATCTCGACGTTGATGCCCTTCAAGAGACCGTGTTGTGGAAGGTTCACGATGCCATATCCCGCATGGTTGCCGCCATGATCATGCCAGCCCTTCAACTTGCACACTGGATACTTGGAAAGATACTACGATCTGGACAGAATCAAACCTGAATATCAGGTGATCAACGTCTTCAGACATCTCTTGATATTCGACATACTTGACCCACGGTGCCTTGCCTTACGACTTGCGCACAGGCCCTTTACAGCGTAATCGATAGTGTTGTGTCAGCCTGTTCGACCAATAAAACCCCAGGAGGAATTTGTTCTCTTTGGATTAACTCGTGCGGCCAACGATGAGACAACACAGAAGTACCCGGCAGTAAATGCGTGTTTGCCTCGTCATCATCACACCGAGACTTGCACTCCGGAATGAGGCGGATGACGCGCTTAGTGGCACAGCAATGAGCCATTTAATCAGCACCAGACCCTGTGGCCCCGCTTAGACCTTGGCAGCCCAATGGAAACAGGGATAGATCTCACCATGTTTGCACGCCTGCTACTGCGGTGTTGACCACTCCCGAACCGCATTGGTTGTGGCTGAACTCTGATGAGGCTGTGATGAGCGACCAGAATAGGGGCATGGAATGAACGAGAAGAAAAGGACGATGTTAGGCAGAGACAGCATGAAGGAGGGAGGTGCGCATGGAGACAAGCCGACACGCACGTTTGTAGCGACGAGAAGTAGTCTGTCTTACTAGTGATGGTGCTTATACAAATTAACAATCCGCTGCCTCTAATTGCCACCTTTGTGCCAAAAAAAAGATTACACTTCACCCCCTTTATATCCATGCTTCTGAGCTAAGATTGACTGCACGTGCAATTTTCAATCGTCTTATTGCTCCAGATCTACAAGCACCAGGAAATGTGGGCTACACTCCCGAGTATTATCTTTGCCTCATTTATCCTGCTTTGTCCTGTTTTGGTTATTAAGAAGTGTACGGAAAGATATAAAATTTACGTTGTGTAGAATTTGTAGGTAAAGTGAGAGAATAATGATAATACAGTACTTATTCAAAAGTCTGGCCTCGCTAACCGAAACCCCACCATCATCAAAAGTTGACGCCCGTGCTGCTATCACCAATACCTCCACCAAAACTGCATATTTTTAAAATTTGAAAAATAGAATTAATTCTTCTATACTAGTATTTGGTTTGCCAGCCTCGTGCCTCGCGGCAGGCGCGGAGGCGTCGCGGCATTAACTTAATTAGTGCCTGTATTTGGCTGCTAGGTATTCTTCTCTAGCACTCTTTTAGCGCCTTATAAAAACTATCCCACTATTCCTAGGTTTTACTGTAATTACAGTATTGTGGATAGAAGCGATCTATATTTCGTTTAAGAACCTACTAGAGGTACTTAATAGGGTTAAGGTCTAGTAAATAAGCTGGCTAGCTAAGTAGTGTAATCTGATAGGAGGTAAGGAACTCGCGTACTCTATGGGAGGTGTGTATACGCGCGTTATTATACATAAAAATCTGCGAGGGCCGCTAGTAAGGTAGAAGACCTTATTTAAGGGTTTAGATATAACTTTAGCTACTATACCCACTATAGGAAGCATCTAGATCCCTTTCTATAATCATAAGAGGACTGCGTCGCCCCCGGCCGCGTTCATCCACCTATATAGCCCCCTACACTATCTACTATAGGCCCTAGCTAGGCAAAACCTCTATAATTATCCTGCGCTTCTATTTTTCTTCTAGATACTAAAAACACCACTCCTATATAGTACTAGATCCCTTCTAAACTAAGCACTTATCTAAGAACTTAACCGTGCGCTGGTGCTAAAGAAAGCTCTAGTATTAATATAAGAATCTATAGCGTTAACGAGCATGCTAGAGCTTTAACATTAGACGCTTTTTATAGCGGTATTTACTAAGATTGCGTTCTTTAAGGACTTAGTATAATATAGAGTGGCTAGAGAGCTTTAAAGGGGTCCTATTAGTATTAATAAATACTGCTTCTTAAGTAAGGTTTTTATATAGTATTTTTAGTAATTTTCGTGCCAGCCAATAGACGATCTTTATCTAATAGGGTGATATTATCTTTAGACGGCCAGAGCGAGGCTTATCATCTATAGTACTAGTGTAGTGAAATTTTTTGTATAGTTTTCTAATCGTGGAGGGGTCACGCCTAAAAACCTTATCTACCTCTCTAAAGCTTGCGCCGCCTCGTAACATCCCGACCGCGATATTACGCTTAGTAGTTGTCATATTTTAGCGACGGCGCACATTTTGAGATACCGCTTGGCCGAATTGGCGTGGTGTAGCGTTAGTGGTGGGCATTCAAAGAATGGGGCAAGGTTGGTGTTGGTGGGGCAGGGGAGCTTAGCGAGGCCAGACTTTTGACGAGTAGCTGTATATCCATAGAAGAAAACACAGACAAGATGGAAATAAGGAGAATGATATGAGCAACAACATTTTTGCATTTGGATAAATATCCGTCGCAAATTATTTTCCATATAACAAAAGATTTCGTTATTTCTTTTTTATATAAAAAACTATTCCGCGCTGAATAGATGAACCAAGAAGACTTTTTTGCAGAAAAAAAATTTCTGTACGTGCTACCCGACATCCACATACCTGGATGCAATATCGTTTTTTTTTACACCACTGTTTTCAACATATCCGACATGTTATACCATCACCCCAACGTACCAAGCGGATACGCATCCGATATGTTACCCCTGTCTGGTGTAATAACCGGCACACTCTTATACTCAGGTACCTCGACCTTTTCTCGCGCCCACTCCGGGCTTCTACGCGCCCTGAGCAACTGCTCAACCGCATACGCAATACCTAGCAATTTCTGTTCCTCCCATGGTCTACCCATGATTTCCATGCCAATTGGTACGCCGACTGGCGCATCTTGGCTTGGCTCTGAGAAGCCTACTGGCACTGTGATGACGGGTGTGCCGGTGAGTGCAGCTAGGATGCCATTGCGTCCGGATTGCGAGGGTGAGCCGATTTTGACGACGAGATTCTTTTGTGCGGGGTATATTATTGCGTCGAGGGCATTCGATGCAAAAGTGTTGAGAAGGGTGAGAGTGAGATTGTGGATTCCGGCTTGGCGGTCGTTGTATGTTTCGTTGGAGATTGAAGAGATGAGAGCGGTATTAACGTATTCGTACTCGGCTGGAATGACAAGGAATTCGCCATTAGAGCCGTTGACGGATTTGCGGGAGTAGAGTTCGTTTAGGGTGTTAGGGTGCTCGCCTTGTAGTGATGGCCGCTGGAGGTACTGGTCCATTAGCTCGCGGAACTCGAAGCGTTGGACGTCCCACGAAGCTTGAATGTCGGTCGCATTGTATATGGTATCGTTGATGGGCACGATTGTTACACCTTCAGCTTCCAATCGTGATATAGCAGAGTCCATGGCGTTGTTTACAGGTGTAACTTCTGGTGACTTGGAGCGGTTGAATAGACCGTTCAGCACTCCAATGCGCAGACTCTTGGTGGAAGTGCTGGAAAGGGAAGAAGTATAGTCAGGCATGCGAATTGAACTGGGAATGAGTGCGGTCGCCTTGTCAGTTGGATCGTAGCCGGTCGACGCCATAACAGTGAGTGTGATCGCCACATCCTTGATAGTTCGTGCGATAGGCCCAATCACATCGTGAGTAGATGATATGGGCATAATGCCTGTTCGGGTAATCAGGCCCCGTGTAGGACGAATGCTGCATAGCGAATTGGCAGACGCAGGACTGCGAAGTGAATTTACCGTGTCTGTTCCAGTACCTAATACACTGAAAGAGGCGGCAACTGCTGCTCCAGTACCCCCAGAGCTACCTCCGGGTGTCCGAGTAGGGTCATAGGGGTTAATAGTTTGGCCTCCGAATGAGGAGACACTGAGACCTTCGAGTGCAAGTTCGTGCAAATTGACCTTACCCAGAATAATAGCCCCCGCATTCTTCAATGCCGTTACACTCGGGGCGTCTATTGTAGGTTGAGAGTGGGCCAAGGCCAGGCTAGCGCCCGTAGTAGGCATGTCTGCTGTGTCGAAGTTGTCCTTGAGCAGTATTGGAATGCAGAAAAGAGGCCCAGTTGCATTGCCAGCTGAGAGCTGCTGATCCATCTCATCGGCGATTGCTAATGCTTTAGGATTTAATGTGATAACGGCGTTGGTCCGGTGGTTGTGAGCTTCGATATTCGCAAGAAACGAAGATACAACTTCCCGACATGTTGACAGCCCAGAGTAGAGTGCATGATGAACCGAGTCGATGGTTGCCTCCCGTGCATCGAAAGGCATGTTCAATCTTGACGCGACACGGCCAAAAAGTGCTACAAGGGGCAGAGTTTTCAAGTTCACCATACTGCAAGGCCGAGTTTTAGTATTTGAGCAAAGAAATAGACAACGGAGTTTTACCAAATTGCCAAATTTATTATTTATAAGATTTTCAAGTAGATGGCGCCTTGTCATACATCACAGCGGGTAGCTATCAAAACGGTATCTAGATTGAGACGATCATAGAGATGTATTCGATTGTGGTTTCTCGTAATGCCTGCCTGGCCTTATCGCAATGGCTGTATGCAAATACCGAAAATTGGAATGACGTCGTTTGCCAAGACTACTCCCACCTGCCTCATTGGCTCAAGTGTCTCTTGTAGTGCTTTTCGCTAGATCTGATGTGCAGATTTTACTTAGAGAATCTTTTGTTTCTCGATCACAATGCATGATATAGCGAAGGGTCGTGCCCTATATGGGGAAGACAACTCCTTGTGCGAAGGCGGTAGTGCAACAAAATGCGTACTGGAATGCTCTTCGCCGCTATGCCATCTGGTTCCGTGCACTTTTCTGCTAATTCTAGAACTGCAGCATGAAAGGAGTGCATGAAGCATTGGTGTATTCGTAAAAGTCCCATTGGTGTACAGTTGCTCGTCCAAGCCAGAACAGATCAAGAGTGCGAGCCATGCGTTCTGCACGCCATTAGGATTGTCGTAAGAGACTTAGACGTCAAAACCATATGTAACATAGAGAACAAAGGGCTTCAATGGGCGCACGAAACAGCTATTTTCATACCCATTCGCTTGTTGTAGCTTTCCGCTCAACAAGGAGGAACTGTTCCGAGGTTGCATAACTATGTTTCCAGTATTCCAGCAGTACTCATGCGCATCGTGATCAGACACATTGGCGGACCAATTTTGCATAGAGTTTGCGCCGGGCAAAGAGTTGCTCTTGGAAAAACGTCCGTTGGTGTTGGGTGCTTAGCGGGGGAGTTGGGGTATTGCACGTGCCTGAATCGCCAAAGCACGTGTTTGCCAAGAGATTGACTAAGGTGTGCGTCTCACCGTTGTCCTCACCAACAACCAGTGCCTCATTTCTCTTCCTCCACCAGTATGCTCTCCGCATCCTTCGCGCGCACCAACAGCCGCAAACGATCAGCTCAGGCCGGATCGTACTCATGCCGGTGGCAGGAACCTAACCACATCTTGTTTAGTCATCGATGAAACTGACGATGCGACACCAAACTCAATTTTACGCCCAAAACGGCTACAGCCAGGTCCCTAGTTGCACGTTTTCGTGCATCACCATTTGTAAACACACAGCCAACCTTATTTGACCGCCACCCTGATATTCGCTTGCACGGATGTTCCGCACTCACCGGACAATCGTGACTCGTCTTCATTGCGGCTGATGGCGCTGCTTGCTGCGCCGTCCGAGTTTAGTTGTACACCAAAAACACTGACTAGAGCGACTGTCTCTTTACACCTTCACCGCTGTGTACGGATTAGGATCCTAAGAACCAAAATTATTTCAATTACGATGGGTCTTATGCCTGTTTCGCAATAGTGTTCCTGTTGCGGCCTGCATGGAATCCTACAGCCTCAGCCACTTTCCGTTTCACAACACGATATCGCAGGTGTTATGGAGAGTCATTGGAGTTACCCGCCAAGCTTTGGTATGTACGCTAGTAGATGCTTAGTTACCACAGGTCTCGAACTGCTTGCCAGTCGAACCAATGGCGACCAGTTCACTGCTCCACAATATACCAAAAAGATACCGATCAGCTTTGGGTTTACCCGTCTTCCGTGGATACAGACTTCATATAGCGTTTTCTTACGAGCCAACGTCTCATCACTGGCTACCAGTATCACGCATTGCTCAGGTTTGGCGAGACTAGTCTGGGCTTGCGATGGCGGAGACGCCGCTATTTCCAGGCTAGGAGTCTTCAACATTTGTTTCCCGAGGCTGCTCTTGCCTCAATGGCGTTTCGCGATCTTGTTCTTAGCATCAGTATTAACACTAGAGTTGTTTTTGGAGTTTGTTCACAGTTTTGAAACCTGGACGTAGGACCGTCGCACGTCTTGGCCAAACCGGAGTGCCTCACTAGGGCGGGACCAGGCATGGCCGCGGCAAGTTGGGCCTTTGACGGTCCATATGTGCTTAGAGTCTATGGCTTCCAAAGTTGTATAAAGACTGACAGTGCCGCCGCTGAAGAAGGGCATCCAGCATCAAAGGTTCCCAACCAAAGCAACTACAGTAATAACCACTGTTCCATTCTACTTAATACCCTTTACTTTACTTTCTAATCTTACTCTGACCGGTTCAGACATCTTTTTAAAATCACTCAAAATGTACTTCTCCAAGACCTCCTTTGTTTCCTTCAGCCTTTTGGCTTCTTCCTCGCTCGTGGCTGGCCACGGAGCTATCATCGCCGCCACTGGTGATGCAGGTGGTGCTGGCTCTGCCATCGGTGTCGACCCCAACACTCCTCGTGACGGTACCAACCGCAACCCCTTCCAGCAAGATTCTACCCGCTTCCGTGGCGATGCCGCAGCCACTTGCGGTGAGACTCTTGGTGGAGGTGCCAACGACATCCAGGCTGGCACTGCCCAGGTCATGCAACTCAACGGTCCTACTCTTCCTCAGGTCACCGCCGGTGGTCAAGTTATGATGACTGTCCACCAAGTCAACTCCGACGGTGCTGGTCCCTACACCTGCATGATCGACGCCACCGGTACCGGTACCGCATGGCAACCCATGACTGTCACCCAGAACCTTCCCGGTAACGACCGTGGCCGCAACCGGGACACTCAATTGCAAGATCAGCCTCTTACTGCCACTGTCCCCGCTGGCATGCAGTGCACTGGTACCGTTGCTGGCCAGACTAACGTCTGCATGGTCCGTTGCCAGAACCCTGCTCGTGCTGGACCTTTCGGTGGCTGCGTGCCTGTTCAGATGGCTGGTGCTGCCGCTGCCGCTCCCGCCGCTGGTGCTGCCGCCGCTGCTCCTGCTGCTGGTGCTGGTGCTGCCACTGCCGGTACTGCTGCTCCTGCTGCTGGTGCTGCCACTGCCGGTACCGCCGCTCCTGCTGCTGGCGCCGCCACTGCCGGTACTGCTGCTCCTGCTGCCGGTGCCGCCACTGCCGGTACCGCTGCTCCTGCCGCTGCCGCTCCTGCTACCGCTGGCATTGCCACTGGTGCTACCACTGGTACCGCCGGTACTGCCGCCGGTGTTGCTGGTGCCGCCGCACCTGCTACCGCTGGCACCGCTGGAACCGTCGGCACTGCTGGAACTGCTGGAACTGCTGGAACTGCTGCCGCCCCCGTCGCTGGTGCTGGTGTCGCTACTGGTGCCACTGGCGCTGTCGGTGCCACTGGTGCTACCGGCGCTGCAACTGGCGCAACTGCTCCCGTTGCCGGTGCCGCTGCCCGCAAGCGCGAGGCTGCCCGCAAGCAAAAGACCCAGCCCGCTCTCACCAACGACGACCAGGAGGAGGAGGTCGACCTTGTCGGTGATGAGCGTGACTAAATCTGCTCACCTACCCGCATCTTCCAAATCAATGACGAATCAATCAAACGGCGCCTCTCCGATACGATCATGACCTCGAGCCTGGAAGAATCCTTTGGGGTTTTTTTCAGACTCTAATCACGAACGAACGAACGAAAACTTAATACCAAAATGTGGAGGTGGAGAGATATGAGAAAGATGTATACAATAATGGCCGAAAACAACAACAAAAAAACCGATCTGATATAAGACGGGAAAACTAACGGTGGGGTGAAGGTGTAATTTTTTTTCTTTTCCTTTTCTTTCTCTTTCTGGGATCATCTGAGCTGTGCTCGTGTGAAGGAAAGGGATCGGGGAATGAGAGGGAGAGAGAGAAGTAGGATGGAATCTAGTTATTCGCTGGTTATTTACTGTGGTTTGCCTTGGGCTTGGGAACCCGAGTCTGATTACGCTCCTTAATTGTAGAGTTCTACGTAGGACCCCCTCTGGTTTGTTTTTACTCAGTAGATAAAATCGCTGGAGGGATTGTAGATGTGCTATAATATATATACTTTTTTTAACATTACTGGGGCGTGTTTTTTTTTGCAACCCTTTTTTTTTCCTTGTGATTGAACTTCTTCTTATCCCTTTGCTCCTTCTTGCAACTTTTGGGGAACCAAAATAGCTGGCCAAAAAGTGCCCCCCCCCCCCGGGCACCACAGCTGTGCAACCTCTTAATAACACTAACACTACGCACTGCTTAGCTATGAAAATTTAAAGAGAATAAATAGTAATGTACCAAGTTAGACTTCTAGCACTTTCGTAGATTTCATAACGCTGCTTATACTAGTGACTTTTGCCGTAATTTGAGCTAATGTTAGATGTAGTTTATATCCAGCTATTTCAGTTCCCCAAGAGCCTTGCCACGACCTTTTTACTCAGAATGTGGTGGCACTTGTCTTGCTCATCTTCATTTTCACGACGTTGGCCTTGTAAATCAGGCAAGTGATGTCTAGCTAAGCTTTTCTTGGTAGGGCTCGGGAAATCTTCACGCTAGTAGCCCGTGTGGTGTGTGTGTGTGGACCATGCCCTCTTTTATTTTTAGGGGGGGGAGGGGGGCAAGCGCATAAACCTGGATGCTGTGGCGGTGCGGAACCGTCGGATGAATGCACCGTTTCAGAAGTGGGCGGAGGAAGACATGGGTGCTCCATGTGCCGGGAGATGCGTTGCAGCGCTGTTTCAGGGATGATGGGGGGGGAAAGATTTCGTCCCCGATTTTCTGGAGATGAGATTGATTTGCCGTTTGATATACACAGGGGGACGCATGATGTAGAATGAGATCAGATAGTGATTGTGGCTTCGTGCGGAGTGTGAGAGGGGAAAACTGATGGTCGGGGTTGTTGTGGGCTGTGAAGGCGGCCACATGGCGGCTATGTTTCAGAAACACAAAGTGACGCAAAACGGTGCCTAAGAATATATACAGACAGAAGCGGAATTTGAAATATATGTCGGACTTCTGACTAGAAATGTAAGTGACAAATATGATAACGAACGATGTCAATTTTTTGCAGGTGTCGAGGGTGTGACCAGAAAACTGTGCATTTGCATTCCGCTTTTCTTTTGCACTCAACATGTGTCTCTACATAGATGAAATTCCCCAGTTGCTTGCCTTAATTGTAATTCCACATGCTGTTGTAGAATTCAAGCTCACCGGATGCAGTCACATTCTATTGCCAATTCGCTACAACACATCCAACAACAACAGACTGTACGACAGTCCGCACACCCTCACTTGAACTTCTTTGGCCAAATAACTTTTGCACAGAATAGAATGAACAGTGCGAACCTCGAGTTACCCATTACTTTTTGTTTTCGTCTTTTACAAGTAGATACATACATCAAACCCCAAGTCAAATGTCTTCAAGCATCTACAACAAAGACATCATCAACGCCGTCTCATGCTCATCATCACCTCTACCGCCAACACCTCGCCATGCACCGCCCGTATAGTCTCCAGCAGTACACTGTGTCTTGGGATAGAAAAAAAAGGAAAGAAAGAAAAAGGTATATATCGCTCAAACCATTAGAGCTTGAATTTTATGACTTGACCTGGAAGCATTGAATGCACTTATTCGCGCATGTTGACGACACAGCGAATGCAGTCACCAGCCTTCATGTCACCAAAGGCCTGGTTGATCTTGTCGAGTGGCTGGCGGTGAGTGATGAACTCGTCGACCTTGAGGCTACCCTGCAGGTAGTCGGATACGAGACCGGGCAGCTGGCTGCGACCCTTGACACCGCCGAAAGCGCATCCCTTCCATACACGACCAGTGACAAGCTGGAAGGGACGAGTGGAGATCTCCTGACCAGCAGCGGCAACACCAATGATGATGGACTCTCCCCAGCCCTTGTGGCAGGCCTCGAGAGCAGCGCGCATAACGTTGACATTACCCGTGCAGTCAAAGGTGTAGTCGCAACCGCCGTCGGTCATCTCAATGAGTTTCTCCTGGATGCTCTGGTTGCCGAGCTTGGTGGGATTGACAAAGTGTGTGGCGCCGAACTTCTTTGCCCACTCCTCCTTGGCGTCGTTGACATCGACTACGATGATCATGCCAGCCTTGTTCTTGGCGGCTCCCTGGATGACTGACAAACCAACACAGCCGGCACCAAAGACGGCAACGTTAGATCCAGCCTCGACACCACCTCGGCCGGCAGTGATGGTTGCAGCTCCGTAACCGGTGGTGATACCGCAGCCGAGCAGGCAGGTGCGGTCCATGGGGGCGTTCTCGGTAATGGCGACGACCGAGATGTCGGCGACCACGGTGTATTGCGAGAAAGTGGATGTGCCCATGAAGTGGAGGAGGTCCTTGCCCTTGCACCTGAAGCGTGATGTGCCGTCGGGCATGACACCCTTTCCTTGTGTGGCACGGATCTTTCCGCACAGGTTGGTCTTGCCGGACTTGCAGAACTTGCACTCCTTGCATTCTGGGGTGCTATCTTGCTGTTAGGTAGGTTCAGGTTATATGTGGGGTAGCTTGACGTACTATAGCGCAACGACATGGTCGCCTGGCTTTACGTTGGTAACGCCCTCGCCGACTGACTCGACGTAACCGGCACCCTCGTGTCCAAGGACAATGGGGAAAGCACCCTCAGGATCCTTGCCAGACAGTGTGTAGGCATCTTTGTGTGTTGTTAGTTGCTGATGTAGCAGAAGAGGCCAAAGGTTTTAACATACCGGTATGGCAGACACCAGTGTAGTAGATCTGGATACGGACTTCGTGCGCACGGGGTGGTAGGACTTCGATCTCCTCGATGGAGAGGTCCTTGCCGGCTTCCCAGGCCACTGCGGCCTATGTTCCCGTCAGCAATGATCTTCCTGTGGTTACAGACTGTGTCGTCATCTGCCGACTTCCGCTTCCGACGCCTCTGGCCCGCTAGTACCCGTGCGATTACATGCATGTTACAACACGTCTTGCGGACCCGCATGCCAAGATTCGCAGCCAGCTGGCGGAGAGGGCGACTGTGCTGTATGGAGGCAATTGATGCTCAAACGTACCTTGCAGGTGATTGTCTGTTGAGAACAATGTTAGCTGGTGTATATAGGCGACCTGAGCAAGATAGCTAGGCGTGATGGGACGTACCTTTCCAACGGTGTCTGCAGACATTGTGGATTGAGTGTCGAGGTTGTTTGTGTATCTGAAGAGTGCAAAGCAGCAGCAGCAACCGCGGTAGTTAAATAGCAAGAGGGGAAGAGGGGAAACACAAGCTATTACAGTCCCGTAGAGCGGCTCCGGTAGCTTTTATTTGAAGATGTGGGGTCAACAGCGACAAGCCAGCGTCATTCCGCTGCCCCTCCAAGGTCCATGCCCCTCACTTGCGGGCGCGATTCGGCGCATGTCGCGCGATACTCGCCCTTTGAGGCTCAAACTCGTAGCTGGCTCGGAAATGCCTGGATGCCTGGTCTTCTTGACACGGGCGCTGGCCATTGGCCGCTGTCGTCCGGGCATCTTAGCCAGATGTGGACATGTTGGTTGTAAAGCCAGCTCGGCAGTCGCGTTGCGGAACTGCTTGCCGCTTCGGGGTGACGGACACGACGAGCCAGTGTGTAGATATGCGCCATTCAGCAAAACCTCTCGCACACTACTGCACTCACAAACCGCCGCCCTTCGTCTTTATCAGCTTTGTGGCGCGCGTGACGTTTCTGGACCTGATACCTACCCATCGGCTACTTGGACCAGGAAAAGACCAACTGCGCGGAACTAGCCGGAGAATAGCTACATATCTATGCATGTAGAAAAATGTCATATCTTGGTATCTTCTAACAAACTGCTAAAAATCTAGACCTTGCAAATACACTGTGGTTGCTGCCTTTCGCTAACCAAACAAATAAAAAATGCCGTATTAGTATGCCCTCTGTCCTGCCCTTGCTCACGCCTTTGAAATACCTGCCAGAGCCTCACTTTCTTCCTCTAATATCCTGTCTGGTGTCGTTTGTTTGCTACTGGCCACTGATATGTCCTTGCCACCTTTACTCTTGCTTCGTAGCCTTCCCCAGCTCACGGTCCTCCTCCTGTTCTTCTCAGGTCCCTTGACTTCGTGACTCCACCTTCTCCTGACTGGCGGTCTTGTCGAATCCAAACCTATCAAGCCGCGGATCGCTGACACTTCAGCGTGGCCCCGCGTTGTCTTCATCCTGTGTGCCCATGTGCATTCGCCATTCTCAAACAAAAATTCGCCACCAACCTGCTTGAAGTCGCCGCCCTTGAGCGCCTTCTTGCCCGTGCTAAGGCCTTGGAATATAGACTGCACAGAGTTGATGAGAACGTTGGTCTGCATGTATTGGGGCTTGGCGCCTAGATTCAGGGTGCGCGTCATGCCTAGGTAATCGTAGAGCTTGCGCGTTGGATCGGCGTAGATGGGGAAAGGGCACCCTGTCGTTTCCGTATACATAGGTATCAGCTCGGGTCGCCCGCATCCAATAACCGTGATGAATGTCGGCGTAGGCAGGGCGAGCAGGTCGTCAGGCGTTATCGATGAGGCGAGCGTGCGCAGGTATTCCTGGCAGTTCTGCCAAGCGTTAGCCAAGTCAAAGGTAACATTGAGTTGAGACAGCGTTGCAGCTACTTACGCCGCAGAAGAAATGTCGAATGAAGATGATGAGCTGCCTCGAAGCGACATGGGGCGCCTGATAAAGTTCCTTGAACGGCCTGCTCTGGCCCTGCGCATCCAGTACCAGCATGTCCGCCACTGCACTCAGGTCCTTCTCCGTTGGTATGTCATTGTTCACGTCGAGTGTGCCCTCAAACTCCTCCTGCTCCCTGCCCAAGACAGGCGTTTGGCTCGATGGCGAGAATGGGGGTGTGGTGTTTTCTGCGACGTCCATTGAGGCCTTGGGATCTGCCGCAAGTCCAGATTGCGAGTGTGGTGGTGAGGGTACCTGTGTTGCGGGTGGTTGTGGCGTAGACGTCATAATGGGTGGAGGGACGGGGGCAGCTGCTTTGGCTTCTGAAGTCTCCATGTTGATTGTAGTAGTAGTAAGAGAAGAGGATGAAGAGTAAAAATAGAAAGTCGATGGTGCAGCTGTGGTAGCTGCGTAGCTGGTCAGTATCCGGAAGCCAGCTAGTCCGGAGCTAGAGGGCGTTGGTAGGGGGCGCAGTGCTCTGTATACAAAGATTGAGTATCCGAGGTTTATGGCGAACAAGCAGGTGTTTAAGGAGTGGCCTACTAGCAAGCTATTTTATTTATTCATTGGCCATGCGAAACATGGCCACATATGCGACACGGTTCGAGACGCTCGATGCAGGTACACGCAACGACGTCAGCGGCTGTTGCAGCTTGCTATTGGTGTCCGCTGGAGTGCTGGTCTTGTGCACATCGGGAATAGCGCCATTCGGGGTGGCAGCTGTGTGCATCCGTCCACTCCCCGGGCCACTTATCCAACAATTGCATCTTTTCTACATGCATATGTACACACATAAAATGAATATCAATCCGGTGAGCCTGTGCGTTGTTGGCAGTGGAGATGCCATGAAGCCTGACGTGTCTCAGGGTCTCCTATATCTACGCAGGGTCTGGCGCTAAGCCACGCCCCGGAGGGCGCCACTGCCATCATGACAGCCACCCTCATAGCACCTTCACACACACCGCATCCAAGCAGCCACCTCATCGTGCTTTTGCTAAGCCACTTTACTCATCCAATAGTTTGTATCTTGCCTTTCTTTTCACATGCACCTCCACCACCTCCATCCACCCCTACACATTATGCTCAGTCTCTCGCAAAGCCAGCTTCGTCTTGATGCGGTCTAGCACCTCTATGTAGTGCTCGTAGTTGGGGAAATCAACACCTTGGCAGTCCTTCTTCACTTGGCCAGCTTTGACAGCGGCCGCTTTAGCCATGCCAAGGTCGTTTTGGTGCTCGCAGACGAGCGCAATATCCAGGTACCTATTCAGAATCAGCCGGGAACTCTGCGAGACCTTCATAGAGCTCCTGCCGTTACTTCCTACTCGTCTTGTCAAACCGGTGTACATAGAACCACCAGGTCGCGAGAACGATTCGTGTCGCTACTTACACAGCAGCCAGTCTGGCGGTATAGTCTCCTTCGAGTCCGTGTAGTGCGGCTAGCTGAAGCAATTTGTTGACGAATTGAGGCTGCTGGATCCCTTCCAGAAGCATAGCGCCTCGCCACATACGCGTCTCATGCTCTAGTTCCTGTAGTAGGAAGCGCCTCACGGCACTCTGGTGTGCGAAGCTTGTCTCGTCATTTTCGTCCCCAGCGCAAGCTGGGCAGTCGCAGACGAAGCCATAGTGCTTGAGTTCGTAGGCCCGAGATGGCTTGTCATGGATCATGTCGCAGTACGAAATTGTAATCTCTTTGCCAGCAGCCACGTCATTCATGACATGGATGGTCTCCTTGGTGATGGATGCGTTCCAGGAGAAGCAAGCATTGGGGTTGCAAGAATGATTGAATCGTGCTGCATGTGGGAACACAGCTGCACCCTTACCCATTTCCATACAATTTATCTGGAAGATGCTCATCCATGTCGCTTCATTACCGATTCGAGCTGCGTGTTGCTCCTCAATGCGCTGTCGTTCTCTTGGATCTACACTACCATGGATTTTGGACGGCCATTGTTTTGGATCCTGGCCATGGCCAGAATGAAGCGAAAAGTAGAGCTTCTTCTGTTCTGGCGTCAATCTTGCAGCGGCATCCTCAATGTCAGATTTTAGACATGCCCCGAATGGTATAGCCAAAAGTGGGTCGTCCTCCAAGATACGCGTCCCCCGCGGGATCGGCGCAAGCGCGAAACATCCATAGCCTTTTCCAGGAATCTTTCGAACCTCGTAGTACTCGTTTCCTTCTATACACTGTCAGCCCTGACCAACTTACTTCGTCTAGATATCAGCCTGCTCTACTACTCTTCTTTCAGTATGAGATCTAGATTTTGATTACTTACCGGGAGGCGTCGGAATAGCTCCATCAGATACCACCATCTTGGAGTTCTCAAAAAGTGGAAAATCAAGACGGCTATAAGAGGTTGAAGCACCAGTCGCTTGCTTGCTCAAGAAATGAGTCTTTGCTACTTGATCGGGTGGTGAGTGAGGAGGCAATTGTTTGGATGATTTTGTAGGGACTTTGCTGCACTTTACTTTGGCACACTGAGTTATTAACTCTAGCCGTCTCTCACCCGTCCCGCCAATCGTAAATGCCCTGATTGGTCTTACCTTCGTTGACAAATACTCTCATGATCCCTGCGCTACTTTGCTCTCACGATCAAGAGCCCATATTTTACATTTTAGGCCATCCCGGGGCTGCTTTCCGACCCATATGATTATCCTCTTGGTTTAGTATGTGGGCCACTAGTAAGGGAGCGACACAGGCTGGGGTTGCAAGCAAAAACTATACTATATGAAGTGTAGCGGCCGTCGGCATTGCTTAAGAACAACACGGCGTTTCTGTCTGATATTATCAACTCAGCGATAGAGCCACACGAAGAAGAGCCTGATCATCATTTTTGGCGTCTGTACATACAAAACTTATACTAATCATCGCAGTAAAGTCAAGCCACAAACATCCAACAACACTAAGATCTCACAGGCTTTCCGCTCCACTCTAGATTCCAATATCGTCCTAAGAGATAGCAGATATTCGCTAGGCCAAAACCGCACATTACGAGCTTGGCTGACTAGTTTTCCGCGCGGCCGAGAACTTGCAACCGGATTTGGATTCCGAATCCATACAGCGTACACGTGTGTGTATGGAGGTAGAGTCAGGAAGATTTTGAGGCCAAGTATGTGAACGAAGTGAGTTTTTTTCTTATAGTATGTGAAGGAAAGTCCTCTGGTATATCACGTGAAGTTAAGAGTAGGCACGCAACTCAGATTGAGTTTCCAACTATCACCCCAGAAGATTCAATGTATATATTCTTTATACACGCTATTGACATGAAATCTCGACACATCTCATACCTTGACTATATTCCATCTACCATTTCCCATATGGACCTTTGTTCACTCTCTCCTTTCTTTCCTGGCACCTACCTTTTCATTTTTACTTCGAATATTCATACTCATTCTCAGAATCATACGGTCCCCCATGGAAGTCGCACTTCTGATCCTTCTTCTCTTTGATTCCCGGCCATTTAACCATACTAGAACCCACGTAGTGTTTCTTGCATGTCCACTTGTACTTTAGGTTGACGCAGCCGCATTTGTATTCGACTTGGTAGATTTCGCACATCTTGGTAGCTGGGCTCGGATTTGGATGGAGAGTGTATGAAGATATTGGGAGGTTTATGTGGGATGGTGAGAGGGGAAGTGAAGAGAATGAGAGGGAGATATACGCAGTAAAAGTGCGTTTGCAAGGTAAATGATGTTGTGAATTCACAGCCAGGGGGTTTTCATTCATGATCAAGTTGGCGTTGAGTGCTTGAATGAGAGAAAGATTCACCTGACCATTCCATCGTCACATGGAGCGTTCAATGGGCAAACTTCATTGTCCGCATTACCTAGTTCAAGCAGCAAACATTCACACAGACATTCAGATAGCCAAAAAATCCTTAGCTCACCGCCATGCCACACCTCCGGCTCTACCACAAACCGCACTCAATGCTTCACTAACCATTCCAAAACCCTCTCCGCAATCTCCAAATTATTCTTCTCCATAAAAAGCATATGTCCATTCCCCCGAATCCCCACATCAGATAACTCCAAATCCTGCACCTGCACCCCAGCCTGCCTCAAATACCCAACCGTACAATAATCATACGGTGCATGATAACTCGCCTCCGCCGTAACCACCAATACGGGAACTTGCGCAAGATTAACCAACCTTTTCGCCGGCTCAGTCTGCATAATACAATCAACATGCTCCGCATCCTTGGCCGGCACAACCACTTTCTCGATAAAGGAAGCGTTCGGGCCGGCAGGCGGATCATACGCGACTTCCAAATCGGTAATACCCCAGGCCCGCGCAGGCCCGGATGCAGCGACTTGATTGATAAACGGCGGACCAGAAGGTTCAAGCGCGACTATACTTTTCGTCAAATGCGGTCGTGCATCGCCGACGCGCCAGCCGTACGGCCCAGCCTGGCTGTGCGTCACGACATGCGCAACACCGATTTTATCAAGCAGCGCGGTATACGCCTTTGCGTTTTGCGATTCAAGAATCAGCACGTTGGTTTGGCGCTGGACTTGGGTGGCGTAGAAGGCGTCGAAGACGGGGTCGCCTGCTTTACCCGTGCCGGGCCATTGCGTGTGCAGTTTGGATTGCGGCCAGCGCGCGTGCGAGGAGATGGCTGTGAAGAGCGACTCTACACGCGAGGTGCTGGCGATTTCCATAGAGCCAAGACCTGGGAACCAGGGGGAGCGGCCGCGAGAGGGCTGGTCGGTTAGGTAGACGGTGTAGCCGTGGGAGAGGAAGAAGGAGGCCCAGCCTGGACGGCCATCGGGTGTTTCGAGGAAGTTCGTTCCTGTTTGGCCGTTTCCGGCGATGAAGACGATGGGGATGTCTTGTGTTTGGTTGCTTGGGGTGAGTTTCTCGACGTAGATCTGGTTGAGCATGTACTGCGCTGTTTCGTTTCCTACCTATATCTTTTGTTAGAAAGGCATGGTGTTGGTTGGGTTTGCTTTACTTACCGTGAGATTGGCATACTCGCCGCCTACATAAAAGTACTCGCGACGCGATGTTACCTTCTCAACAAAACCCCATGCAGCGGCTAGAAAGTGCCCGCAAAGCACCAGCACTGCAGTGCTCAGGTGAAATACTCCCATCTTGTCTATTGATAAGAGACTCTTGCTGGTCGGTGAAGACCAGCATGATACGACCTAGAAGGTGGGGAAGGGCCGACTGTCGTGGTGTACATATGCAATCTTCACTCAAACGAGGGCGCTAAAAGCATCTCACTCATATTTAGCCGACCGGCTCATCTTGGCATACGGAAATTTTTGTGTGTAATCCCACGGACTTGGACCTTGCCAACAAAAGATCCCATCGTATCTAGGTGATTTGGTGTAATGTTTAGCGAAATCTACACATATCTAGCATGCCGTTCCTCGGCCGGAATTCTATATTCCGTGCCACATATACACTAAGGAGACATCATTGAGAGAATTCTATTTCATCAAGCCCTTCTATTTGGATGAGCCATTGAAGCTCTTCATACAGCTCTTCATACAGCTATAGATTGGATCAGTAGGTGGCTGGTAGGACACTCAGTCGTCCGCCATCTGTGAGCAAAACATTCCCGTTGATATAGGCACCCGCTCTACTCGTCAGGAACAACAAAGCTCCCGCCATATCCTTGCGGTCTCCAACTCTTTGCTGTGGAAGAAATTCTCTCGGATAAGACTCTTTGAAGTTCATGTCGGCAGTAATCTCACTTGGGTACACTGCGTGTTGTTAGCATATTGCAAAGACAGCTCATCAGCTCTCGTGATACTGGCACATCCAAAATCTTCCTGATGAAACAAAGCAAGAAATTTGCAACTTACACCCAGGTGCAAGGACGTTGCAGCGGATGCCGAATGGCACTAGCTTAGTGGCGAGCTGCTTCGTGATGTGTATAACTGCTGCTTTTGAGCCCGCATATGCGAAACCCGACATTAGAACACGACTGAAAGCCCCAGCACTACTGACACAGATGAACTGGCTATCTTGCTCGACATTGCCAGTCTTGTTGCCCTTATCTAGCAATTCAAGGAACGCGATAGCAGTGAAGAAGGCTCCGTTGACATTGACGTTATATGCCTGGTTGAACTCGTCTGAGTCCCAGTTCCATAGGTAGTCTTGCGTTTCCTTCAGCGTTGCATCATCTTTCAAATAACGCATTGTTGGGCCAATGATGCCGGAGTTTGCAACTACAACGTTGACGTAGCCGGTTTTTTCAGCGATATAATTGGCCGCCGCGGCAAGATCCGGCTTCGAAGTTACATCTGCTTTGAAGTAATAGATGTTGCCATGTTTCTGCACATATCGATTAGTGAATCTGATAATGATTTCCAGTGGAGTTGAATTGCTGAGGTTTAGAGCCGGAAATGAGCAAACATGACAGTGTAATAAGAAGCACCGTCGAATTGTGAAACAACGAAACTTACCGCTGTAGCCGCAGCCTCCTTCAAAACCTCCTCTCGTCGTCCGAGGATGTAGACAATTGCACCATTGGCCTCCAAGGCTTGAGCAATCATCAAGCCGATACCTTTGGATTGGTCAGTCCGGTAAATGACTCAACGGTTCGGAATCATCACCTGTCCCTCCTCCAGTAACTACGGCTATCAAGCCTTTGACGTTGAAGAGGTTGCCTGCATCAATATCCGCCATTGTGATGTATGTTGGCTCAGGAACGAGATTGGTCTATTATTGTACACGGTACAAATATTGACGAAGCTCAGTTGAAAGTGTGGGAGGAATCGGATGCAGATCATGCGGCTGCGCGCTACTACTAGTAGATGACATGCTTCGCCTGCTGTTGATAGGGCCGAGAGATACCCCGTGCCAACGCATCCGACTTTGCATCCTGGATGCTCACCACGTCCCATCACATGACACTATCATGCTCATAGAAGGATTAATCACATAGTTAGAATAAGATCTAAAAAGAC
Organism: Bipolaris sorokiniana ND90Pr; assembly: GCF_000338995.1. Classification (NCBI taxonomy): domain Eukaryota; kingdom Fungi; phylum Ascomycota; class Dothideomycetes; order Pleosporales; family Pleosporaceae; genus Bipolaris; species Bipolaris sorokiniana. Next base: position 154,264 of record NW_006911912.1, read on the forward strand.
CTTTTGAATCTTACAGAACCGGTTTCCACCTGGAATAGCGGTTCTTGCCTCGAGACTAACTTGCCTCGATTTGGTATCTCGTTTAGAAAAATCACAGATTTGCGGCGGTGCACCAGACTCGGTGTGGTATACTACGAATTTGCTAGGCACAAATAGGTATCCGCAAATGCCACTCCCTAGATAGTGAGTGATGCGTCCGATCGACCACGTCGACTATACATCAGTTTTTGATAGTAGCTTTTCGCTTTATCAAAGGCAAGCAGGTCCGTTACGCCAAGTTGACAATGGACATGTCTCGTATTTCTGTCACAATACACCATTCTGACCACACGTGCAATCGTTCAAGTACTTAAAGCAGGCGCTCTTAGGTACCGAAGTCTCCATTGGTCAGTAGGGTCTAGGACATCTAAAGTAGAACTATCGCCTTGGATCTTCGTAGCAGATATCCTAGTACAAACTGACGCCACTCTAAGTTGTGTAGTCTGAAAATTGGAAGTGGTGTATGCTTGAGGTGCGGGGCCGGCTATTGAGCATAGTATTCCGTACTGATCCGCTTCACTGATATAGGTTCGGTACTTGGAACATGCCAGAGAGAGGAAAGCGATAAATCATCCGACACTGGTTGGTTTGTGTTGGTGTCGGAGTGTTGCAGCGCGTGGGAGGGAGCTATCCTACGACCGAGGTTCGGGGTAGTAAACCCCACGGATGCGAGCTATCTCCGTGTGGGGTAACACCCAAATGGGTAATGCGGGCAGCGCGTATCTGCCTAGGTGGCCCAACGCACCGCCACCTTGCCAATACTTGCTCGGCTTCTCTTTCATCCTCTTTGCCGTTCTCTTGATTACAGGTTGTTTGTTTGTTCATGCCTTGACTGGCAGTACCTAGTTCATTTCTTCTATCTTTCAAGCCACAATGGGCCTTTCTCCAATTGAGCAGCTACCCGTCGAGCTCCTCCAGCACATATTCATTGAATCAGGCTGCAGTTTTACGTTACTGCAAACATCTCCATATATCGCGACGCGTCTCTCGTCCGAATACGCCTACAACTGCACTTGCGACTACTATCTAACTGAGGTACATGGTGAGCATGGCAAGCAATCCGTGGCGCAGACCTACATCTTTGCTACCAAGTGGATGACATGGGACTTCTTCAAGTCGTGGTGTCTGCGGCGATTCGGAGCTCGAGGATGCTTGTGTGACCGCAAGCCGGAGGAGGGCTGCTTTGATGCACAGTGGCCTCCAAACTTCCATGATGCGACGACTATGGTCTTTTCACGAAGCCATTTACCGCGCCTTGCTTTTGTCAAAGGCCGGTTACCAAAAAAATTGCTGCAAGGCCCATGGAATCCGGATAAGATCGAGTTTCTGCGATTCTTGTTATGGACTACAAGCATGAACGTTGACTGGTGTAACCCCGATATGGCCCAATTAGCCGTTCAAGGCAGGCTCCAGGCGATGAAGGAACGGAACTTGGAGGCAGTAGAGCTGTTTAATAACAATCGGCGACTAGGCAAACCACCCAATTTGGAAACAGTGCATTTTGCTGTCGTGGAAGCTGGGTGCGATCGCTCCATCGTGTACGATACGTTAGAGGGAGCGAATATGTGGAATCGTAGTACTGATCCCCATTACGCTGAAGCGTTGCACAGATGGTGTGACGAGCAAGTAGCAGCTGGTAGCCAGAAGGGCCTGTGGCTGCGTAAAAAGTTGGAAGAGTCACTGGTTCTGAGAAAAGGGGACATCACAAATGAATACGACTCAGGGAAGACGTATCCGCGAAAGTCATGTCTGACCACTGAGACTGAGGACTATGATGGCGGACCAGATGATCAGTTAATAGTCAATGAGCTTGAGTGGAACAAGGTACGTTGACATCTCTTTTTTCACTATCACAATGTCCGCATTCCTCTAGGATGGAGCGTTCCACATATCTCCAACATTACCCCTTGAGGTGTGGCTGCCGTAATTAAAAGGCAGCAAAATACCAGCTGTTTGAAATTTTCAAGCTATTGGTGCCACGTTGCGATAGAACGAAGTCATGGTTCCTTGATTTCCTGCCTGGAAATTGCGCTTAGAGCTAAATATGCTCTAGGTGATACCGCAACGAGGATGGCTCATTGCAAGAGCTACGGGTTACAACTACCAGACTATCAATCATAACTTGAGCTGGCCTGAGATCACTCGGAATCCAGGATATCGCATGTATCGAGGCCCCAACTCACCTCGTCGATTGCAATGCTGGGTAGAGCACAGCGGAGCGTCACGGATCATTGACTTATGGCTAAGTCCGCCTGCTTCGTGCGAAAGTACTCCTGAGCTTCGCCAACGCCGAACCTCGTTTAAGTACACTTCTTGAATTAAGATGAAACGGGTGATGGGAAGTGATCAAGCGAAAGTATATTGTGCTCGTTTATTGTGTATGATGGCTTGAAGCACATTCGACGCCAATCTCGCATCTACGCCAAAACCTCGACACAACAATCCAGCTTTTCGTCATAGACATTTGTTGCCTTGCACAGCAACTCTTATTTCATCAATGCCCAACCACCTTGGCTTTCTTTCCACAGCCGAACGAACATTCTGCTAATACTGCACTATAGCCTTATCTTCTATTCGGCTGGTTCAGAGTTTCGCCATTCCGAAGAACGGGAATTCACGGTGTCACAAGATCTGATCTTGGAGATTACTGGGTACACATCTACGGTCAGTGCCGTTTGTGTAAGGGTAACTACGGACACACAGTCACAAATGGACACCATTTCTGGCTGGAGATGTGGGTCACGCAGACCAAGCAACAGACACATCTGCAGGGCGAGTGAGCAGTGAATTTCTGTTTCATCTTCGATTCGGGGACTCAAGAATTGAGCAAGTTGGGATGTTGAACTCTAGGGTGCCTGGATTTTCTGGCCTGAAGACATCTTTGCGAAACCCCGCTATAACTTGCTCTTCGCCTCACGACTGACAAAACCACAAATTGGCCTCATTCTGACCATTTCAATCGTATCCGTCTTGTTTCCCGCGACCACCCTTTGGAATTCTGTAAATGCATCGTCATTCAGCAGTACGCCCTCTATACGCATACTCTTCGCCTCCTCATCTTCCGACACCAGAATTGCATCAAGTCCCTTTACGTCACTCACGGCTTTCTCAAAGATTCCCTCCCAGTCTCTTTTTGGCGTTACGGATTGATTGGCCCTCGAAGGGACGTTCAGCAGAGCAATAACAGGGATCGAAGAAATAGATAACGTTGAACCCAGCATCATTTTATTTACAATAGGACAATTGTGCACTTCAGGGGGCTGAGCGAGAACTTCTCCGGTAGCGAATAGTTGAATGAGGTCTTGTACGGGTTTGGTAGCCATATGTGCATCATTTGACGCTTGGTTTGCGTATCTGTTCTTTATTAGCATGTCCTACAATATTGATACACCTGGAGAAAACGGACTCTTCAATTACGTATAACTCATTTCCCGCCTGATCATCGTATGGCAGGGCGCACACATACTGCAACACCTTGGGCTCGTTTGGCGTTGTGTAGTCGATGATCTTCTGAAAGGATTCGATGGCCTTTTGTCGGGCCTGTGTGTCTTTGCATACGAGTCTCGCAGTAGTAAGTATAGACGCCATTTTCAAGCAATATACCAATCGCTGCAAGAAACAATTCTGTTCGGAACCAGCGGGTTTATAAAGCATAGTACTTACCAACCCCGCAAGCTCGGAACTGGGAGTCCGAGATTTCGGAATAAGTGACCCGTACCTGCATTCACACTGCATGGCTGAAACCCAAATGGCTCTTGATTTGACACATGGCATCTTCTACCAAAGGATATGCTCTCATGGCTTGCTGTCAACATACCTCCAGATGCGAGATGCGCCAAAAACAGACCCTCGCGTCACCACGTGAGCTCGCGTATCCTGACGTCACCAACCCATTACCCTTGCACACCACCAGACGCGGCTTCTTTCGTACCCGTCTAGTCCTTCAGCTTCGCAAGGTACAACCAAACATCCTATGTCCCTCCCCCGCTACATCCGCTCTCTCCACCCATCCTTCTCCACCCCATGGCGTACATACTCCTCACTCAATCGTAACAGTAGCATACCCTTCAACTTCTTCTCCGGCTTCACCGCCGCCACCATGGCCTCCTCATCCCCCACCAGCCCCTTCCCTTCAACACCATACACCCCAAAATACGATAAATGGCCATACGCACCCTCGGACTTTCAGCGCTACGACGAGAACCCAGATGGTGACTTCTACCGGCAACCGCGACTCGTGACGCATATTGATGACCCGGCTATTGCGCGGTTGACGCAATATTACGACACAGTTTTGCCCCGGAAGGGGGAGATGCTGGATATGTGTACGAGTTGGAAGTCGTTCTATCCCTCATCTATCAAAGAAGCGATTCAAAAGGGCGAGCTGAAAGTCTATGGCGTGGGTTTGAATAAAGAAGAGATGGCGCTGAATGGGTGTTTTCTGGGCAAAGAGGAGAGGTGGAGGGTGCTGGATTTGAATGCGCCGCCGCATGATGTTAGAGTAGGGTGGGAAGGTGAAGAATTGCAGTTTGATGCTACGACGTGTGTGGTTAGTGTGGATTACTTGAATGAGCCGCTGGAGGTTTGTAGGAAGTTGCTTGAGGCGACTAAGGAGGGGGGAACGGTGCATTTGGTTATTAGTAACCGGTGCTTTCCGAATAAAGTTGTCAGGAGGTGGTTGATGTTGGATGAGCGGTCGAGATTGGAGTTTGTGGGAGGTAAGTTGAGTGGTGATGCTTTGGGTGTTGGGGTAATTGCTGACTTGATAGATTATCTTCACTTTTCTGGATGGAAGGATGTAGAAATCGTTGATCTTTGTGCGAGAGAGGAAAAGGGCATGCGAGTCACAGACGACCAAGGTACGGTTCTTATACGCTCACCACATCTTCCAGACCATTTGGACCCACTGTGGGTAGTTCGAGCTACGAAGCAGGCGTAGTGTACATGAGTGTATATGATGAGTGATTAATTCCTCTATGAATGTAATTTTGTGAACTGTTTGGCCTGCGCTAACGATTATTATTTGCAAATACAAGAAACTTAATTCCACAGCTTCTTGATACCGAACTTTTGTACACAATTTCCCTCCTCATCCCTGCTTCGCCCACGGCTCCAGCGCATCAATCATCTTCTTCCACTTTCCCCCCTGCCACCCACAAATGCGCTCCCACTCCGGCAGCGTCGCCTTAACAAACTGCAACCAACCCCCCACAATAACATCCGCATACGTCAACTTTGCACCCTCCAAAAACGGTCCCTGATCCTCAAACCGCCACATCTTTGCAAACTCCTCCATATCCGCCTCAAAAGCCTGTAGAACCTTATCCCTAGCCTCACCCTCGACACATAACTGATCCCAGCTCTCCACATGCAAGCGCTCCACAAACTCTCGTTTCGTCTGCTCCGCCGTCTCAGGATTCAGCGGCATATAATTCGAGCACAGCACCACGTGCTTTGTAAACAAGGCGTCAACATGCGCATTGAAGACGCGGTAGACGCCGATTATGTTGGCTGCAGGGAAAAGGCGTTCCCCGCTATCTGCGTACGCGCGGTCGAGATACACGGCTATGTCGAAGGAGTCGCCGACCCAGGAGTCGCCGTCGGAGGAGTTAGGGTCCCGGATCATGGGGAGGGTGTAGAAGTCGGAGTTGTCTGGGAACTTGCGCACAGGGTCGACTTTATGCGCAAGACGGGTGGATTTTACGTCGGGGAGTTCGACCCAGTTGGTTTTGTAGGGGAGGGCTTTGATGTTGAGTGTGTAGCTGAATTATCGTTAGTTGAACATGCCTCTCTTTGCTGTTTGTCTTACTTTTTTTAATATATAAAGAGGGGGAAGTTGAAGGAAGACAAACCGTGTTTTCCATGGGTTCGGAGCGTAGCATCGTTTTGGGGGGCCAGAGGCTATATCGAAGAATTCAATTGGGGATTCTGGTGTTGCCATTTTGCCTAGATGGTTGGTCTGTGTGTTGTTGCTGGTTTCGAGGAAACTTGTCATGCAGAGATGGGATGCTAAGTGTTGGTGGTGTCTGTGGGATGGTAGTTTGGTCTCGTGTATATATGTACGTGCTTCTGTGCTGGTCAAGGAACCACAGCATGTAGTAACGTAGTAAGGCGTCCACAGACCAATCAATTGGACATAGGATGAGTCGATATGATACATGCGCGGTGCATGTAGAGTAGTGGGGCGAGGCGAACCAACTCTAATCTCATGCAGACGCCTTGTACCACACCTTCTTAGCTTGCGAAGGCTAAACTAGTATAGAGACAGGAGTTCGGCAAGGACTGCAGTCTTGTGCACACGGACTGGTTTGGTGTAGACCCTTATTTGTGGCCTTTTGTGCGTCATTATCGTTGTTGAGCAAAGATGAGTTATTGTGGCTGTGCTTTTTGTACGACGGAAAGCGGTTGGTGGGAACACAACCACAAACTCAATCTGCCGAACTCCTCTTAGTGCACAACCACCGCCCTTGGCGAGGACCTGCATCATTTGTATAATATCTATCGCTGACTACTTGCGTGTACGTCAAATCCTATGCTTCAATAACTTCCCGCAGCGCCTTTGCACTCTTCTCTAACAGCTCCTTCTCCTCGCTGCTCAATGGCATTGGCACACTCCTTACAATTCCCTTTCTCCCCAAAACTGCCGGCACACTCAGACAAACGTCCAAATCATCCTGATAATGACTAACTGGCCGGATGTTCCTCTGGTCGAAAAGTATAGACTTGCAGATACTGGCTGCGACACCACCGATGCCATAATTGGTCGCACCCTTACTTTGAATAATATTTGTCGCTTTATTCTTGGTTTCTTCTGCAATAGCCTTCTTGTCAATAATCTGATTTGATTCAATGGCTTTATCGAGAGGTACACCTCCAATGCTAGCAAGACTCCAGGCGACAAACTGAGATTCGCCGTGCTCACCCAACACGTAAGCATCGATACTGGAAGCTGCGACCTCAGCTTTCAGGGCAAGAATACCACGGAGGCGCGCTGAGTCGAGAAAAGTGCCGGAGCCGATGACTTGCTGTTTGGGAAGCCCAGAAAATTGTTGGGCGAAATAGGTGAGTACATCGACGGGATTGGCGACAAGAAGCAGGACGGTATCTGGGCGAAAAGGCTTCATATCGCTAATAGCGGATTCGAGAATAGCTTTATTGCGGCCGATAAGATCGGTTCGGCTCTCACCTGTGCATTGATGAGTTCCTGGGGCCTCGCCGATATCTCTCTATGCTCAATTGATATGTACCTTTCTTTTGTTTTGCGCCAGCGGTTATAACTACAACATCGCACTGCCCAGCTTCTTTGTGTGTTCCTGATCTTATGCGCGTTGTGGTATTTCCATGAAACGTGGCATCAGAAAGGTCTTGTACCTGAGCATCGCGGACTTCTTCTTTTGGATCCACTATCAAGATATCACCCGCAACCGGGTCCATGATGAGTGAGTAGGCAATTGTGGCACCTACATCGCCTGCACCAAGGATAGCAATCTGGGAGGTGAGTTTCGGATCTTGAGACATAGTAATAAAAGGGAAGTGTAAGATGCAAAGGAAAACATAGTGGTGGGATTAATGAGTACCTTTTAGCTTGATGATTCTTCTATTAAACCAGCTTATGACTTACGTCATTCTAATGGCGCTAGTGTCCATGTTCTCCGTAGATAGCCCTGTATTACTTTATGCGATCATTATACATCACTGCATGACGCCACACCCCATTGCATGCCTTCCGTGAAGCTGTAGCAATGACGAGCGACCCATTGTAGACGGATCCGTCTGCCTTTAAGCTTATACATATTCAACATTGCTGGAGATCCGTCTCGCGCGTCGTGTAGACCTTCGAGGTGGGCGCTGTGGTTTTTTCCGAGCTAGCTAGTAGATGTCTTAGTATGAGATACGGGGCTCGTATGCAAAACTGAAGAAAGCATCGCGAAAGTCAAGTACATTCACGATACCTTGGGTGAAGTGGTCGCGGCTGGTGCAGTTGTCTTCTTCTTCCGGGGCTGTGTCGAAAGACCTATCTTGAGCAGCAAGGGTATGACATCGGAGGGCTTATTGCGACTGATCGTTTTTCGACAAACGGGACATTGTGAACGTTTGGTCTCATGGGGGCCTGTACGGTTCTCACCGGCGATGAGAGCTTCCATGAGGCAGGTGTGGCAGAATAGATGACCTGTTGGAAATCAGTATAATTTCGATATTCGTGCATGCAGAGTAGGACATACCACATGCTGTGGCTGTAAGGTCGGTGGGATTGTCCATGCAGATGACGCAATTAAAGGAGTTGAATGTAGTGAACGTCTCGTCGGGCCTGGCTTGCGCCTTGACAGCATCCTCGCGTTGCTTCTGCAGGACCTGTTGGACTGATGAATTCTCAGTCAAGTCAACTTCTTCCACCGTGATGGGCTCCACGCTCTGCTGCTTAGCCTCCTTGGCCGTGCCGTCTTCTCTCTTGCGCCGCTTTGCTGAGGGGCCTGGTGTAGGTGACTGCCTCTTCCTTGTGCGAGGGGGCGAGTCAGGAGCGCTGGTCAGGTCTACGTAGCCATTTGCCAGGCGGTCAGGTCGCTGTGAAGCCTGTGACCCCTGTGGATGTGCTCGCGTGGTAGGCGGCATCTCTGGTTGTAGAGGGCGGTAGGGTTGCCAGTCAAACGGGGAGTATCTACCGTGGTCGAGGCCGGCCGGGTTGAGGATATGGTCAAAGAAACCAGTGCTGAAGGGGAGAGGTGGTGCGCGGTAGGGCTCCTCGGACTGACGGTCGGCAGCTGTGGCGGCTGTGGCGGCTGCAGTAGCGGCGTATTCGTCGTCAAAGAAGGCGTCAATGCCTAAGGGTGAAGGTGAAGGCGAGGTGTGACGGTCCGGGTCGAGGTTGTCAGGCGTGTGGGACGAATGTGTTGGTGAGGCGATGTCATTGTCGTCGTCCAAATGGGCGTAGTCGGCCGACATGGTGGCGCAGGCGTCGACCTACTGGGTGGCAGCGGCAGAGGCGGCAGCAACGGCAGCAGCCTTTTCCTTCACCGACAGGATCGCGAGGCCAGCAAGGGGCCTGAACATGGTATCGCAGAGGCCGCCGGGTCGGGCGTGCTGCACAGCAAGAGATGGGCGAACGGGGGTGCATGCGGTGGTCCGCCCGCGTAGGGCTGAGAGGCTGAGAGGCTGTGGCGCAGGCAACGCCAAGCACAAGAATAGTTTGGTCGGGCCTCAGCACCATGACGACACAATCCGGCATTCTAGCACTGCACTGCACAAAACTTCTCGCGACACGGCCTGAATGCGACGAGATGCAGCAATGCGCTTGATAAACGTGCGATGATGCGCTGCTCAGGACGGCCATTGACCGCCACCACCGCTGCCCGCCGGTCTTGTCCTTTTGCTGCGCATACGCCTTCTGCAAACCCCCCACTGCGACGATGCCTCGCCACAGCCCCGCCACCATCCAGTCGCAAAGGCAGCACCACCCAGAAGACCAGTCTCAATAGTATGTTATTGCCGCCACGTAAGGTCAGTTCCTGCATAATAACACTTTGCAGTCCCCTCGGAAGCCCGATTCAGTCCTATTGGCGTTCAGCATCTTTCTTCCCACATCCACCACCAAGTCTTTCCTGGCGCAGAAACCAAGCCCCCACCTGAACTCATATCCCTCTCCAAGGATCATCTCACCCGCCATGACTTGCTGGGGAAGAACCAGGATCAGAGCCCGCCTGTCGGGTTCGATATGCCCGAGCTGCAGGGCACGACATTGGACGAGCACTTCTACAAGCTAGGCATGGACGCTGCTGAACCATACTTGGGCATGGCAAAGAGGCTAGTATGGGCAAATCCACCACCAAGGCCAAAGCAATGGGTGCGGCAGAGCGGCTGGACCAAGTATAACAGCGACGGGACGACGGAAGCAGTGCAAGTGCCAGACGAGACGATGCTCGTTTTCGATACCGAAGTCATGTGGAAAGAGACATCGTTTGCGTGCATGGCGTGCGCCGCCAGTCCGACAGCGTGGTATGCTTGGCTATCGCCCTGGCTGCTAGGAGAGTCAGAGTCGGATCGACATCTTATTCCCTTTGGAGATACATCAACACCGCGTGTCATTGTAGGCCACAATATAGGCTATGATAGGGCTCGTATAGCAGAAGAGTACAGCATATCACAGTCCAAAAACGCTTTTGTTGATACCATGTCGTTGCATGTTGCTTCTAACGGCATGTGCTCGCGGCAACGTCCCTCCTGGATGAAACATCAGAAGAGCAGAGAGCAGCGCGATAAGACGGCTACTGCTGATGAGAATGCGGATTTGTCATCGGTGCTGAACCCAGACATACCACCGGATGAAGAAGAGCTTTGGATGGGAAGGAGTGCAATCAACTCGTTACGAGACGTAGCCCAGTTTCATTGCAACATCACCATAGACAAGGCAAAGAGAGAATATTTTGGCGAACTCGATCGCGCAGGCGTGCGTGATATGCTAGATGAGCTGCTCGACTATTGCGCTGCTGATGTGGAAATCACTCATCGTGTCTATCAGAAGGTCTTCCCACTCTTCCTCGAAACGTGTCCACACCCGGTCAGCTTTGCTGCACTGCGCTTTTTGGCTGCCGAAATACTGCCAGTCAACGAGACTTGGGATGCTTACATCAACAACGCAGAGGCAACGTACCATAAATTGGACAACGGGGTGAAAGAACGGTTGATCGCGCTTACAGAAAAGGCACTGGAGGTCAAAGATCAACCGGATGTGTACAATAACGACCCTTGGTTAAGTCAGCTGGACTGGTCAGGCCAGGAAGTGAAGATGGTCAAAGGAAAGAAGAAGGGTGACCCGCCCCGACCTGCAGCGCGACAGAAGAAACCGGGGATGCCCAAGTGGTACAAAGATCTTTTTACCAAAAATGATGGTCCCCTGAATCTTACCGTGCGAACTCGATTGACGCCCATATTGCTCAGGCTGGCTTGGGATGGCCACCCCCTGGTCTGGTCAGACAAGTACGGGTGGACGTACCGAGTACCCATGGACGAAGTGTTTGCCTACAACGAAAAGGGAATCAAGGAGTTGGACATGTCTCAAGAAGAAAATTTGAAGTTGCGTGACGATACTACGCATGCATATTACAAGATCCCACACAAGGACGGTCCGCTTGCGAGATGTACAAATCCGCTTGCCAAGGGCTATCTACAGTATTTTGAAAAGGGCAAGTTAGGCTCAGAGTATGCATACGCCAAGGAGGCATTGGAGATGAATGCTTCATGTTCATACTGGATCAGTGCGAGAGATCGAATCATGTCGCAAATGGTTGTGTACAACAAGGAAGCAACCAATGCACCCAGACTGGTATCTTCCTCCGCCAAGACGGGAGGGAAGGTTGGGTTCATACTGCCGCAAATCATACCCATGGGTACTATCACAAGACGCTCGGTTGAAAATACGTGGTTGACTGCGAGCAATGCGAAGAAGAACCGCGTTGGGTCCGAGCTGAAATCGATGGTACGAGCACCCAAAGGATACTGCTTTGTCGGAGCCGATGTCGATTCACAGGAGCTGTGGATCGCTAGCTTGATCGGTGATGCAACCTTTAAACTGCACGGCGGTAATGCGGTTGGTTTTATGACACTAGAGGGGACCAAGGCGGCAGGCACCGATCTGCATTCGCGAACAGCGTCCATCTTGGGCATCTCGAGGAACGATGCCAAAGTGTTCAATTACGGTCGCATATACGGTGCTGGCCTACAATTCGCGTCGACACTACTGCGGCAGTTCAACCCCTCGTTGACGGACGCCGAAACGTCCAAGACGGCAAACGATTTGTATCAAAACACAAAGGGCAAAAAGACGACGCGGAAGGTGCTACGCGAGAGACCGTTTTGGCGCGGAGGTACGGAATCGTTTGTCTTCAACCGACTAGAGGACTTTGCAGAACAGGAAAGGCCGAGGACACCAGTGCTTGGGGCTGCCATTACAGAGGCACTGCAGAGACGATATCTTTCCAAAGGCGGCTTCATGACTTCACGGATCAATTGGGCTATTCAGTCTTCTGGAGTCGATTATCTCCATCTCCTCATTGTATCCATGGACTACTTGACACGTCTGTACAATCTTGACTGCCGGTTAGCCATCACGGTACATGACGAGATCCGGTATCTGGTGAAGGACAAAGACAAGTACAAGGCAGCTATGGCGCTCCAAGTGGCGAACGTATGGACACGAGCCATGTTTGCACAGCAAATGGGCATCAACGAGCTTCCACAGTCGTGCGCATATTTCTCAGCAGTGGACATTGACCATGTGTTGAGAAAGGAAGTAGACATGGACTGCATTACGCCGAGCAACAAGGAAGCGATACCTCACGGGGAGAGCCTTGATATCATGGCACTGCTCGAAAAGGGTACAGAAGCACAATTGAAATCATCGCCAAAGTCAAAGGATGCACCAGCACCGCAGCAATACACACACGCCTTTACACCGCGCACGCCAATTATCAACACACTGTCGGGGTCTGACAATGCAACGCCAATGGCACTTGCCTATATCAAAGCGCAAATCACATCTTCGGACGAGGAGCTGTTGGAGATTACGAGACCGCTGCGGGCGCCAGCTGCTCGGCGGACGAAAGCGTCGATTGAAAAAGAAGCAAAGGAAGCGGCGGAGCAGCTACATAGTTACGAGCCAATAGGTCATTGCCTGGATGTCAAAGAGTTGTGGGGGCATGTTCAGGAATCAGCAGGTAGCAGAGACAAGAGTAGGAAGAGGCAAGAGTGGCTGCAGAGCCAGTATGCGTCGTCTCGCAGCGGGCCTACGGTGAGGGCAGACAGATGGTGAGATGTCGTGCATGTATAGTTGCCACTAGCGGCTGTTGTTCCCTTTCTTTTGATCTATATTTTCTTCTTCTTTTGTATATGACTTGTTTTATGATATGGTCACGAGCCTAATATGTAAAAAAATTGGAAGTATAGGTGCATGGATCGGGGGTGGGGTTTCGTCATGCATTTACAAGGCGCATAAAAACTACCTTTTAATGAAGGCGCTAGCAACGTGTTGGCAACTCGGAGTATTTCTTATTTGTTTATTTGTTTGCGCAGATAATGAGTCAATGATAAAGAATGACGAGGAGACTTTGACCGCTCATGGTTACGAGGATAGGGCCTGGTGACACGTGGGCGCAATGTCATGTGGGGTGTGGGAGAGGTGTGGGAGAGGTGGGAGGAGCGGGATGGGATGGCATGTCGGAGCAATGATCCCACCGACGGCAGACCATGGGATGATCCCACGCAGTGACCAACAATTGCATGACTGGTATTGTCGCGCTGCGCGGAAACATGGGATCTGGATGGCGAAAAGTGCACTATACTTACACCATACTATGTACTACGTAGTAGTACCACAGCAGACTAGTTACCGTAGTATTGTTGAGGCTGAGGCAGTGCGTGGCAAGCAGCCAGACAGCAAAGAAAGAGACTATTTTCTCGGTAGATTCGTCTAGAAGGGCCGGCATCCGTGGCGTGCCGATGCGACGGGCGAGCAAGGTCCCTTTTTTTTAGCCTGACAATGCATCTGCATCACGCTGCTGCCGGGCAAATTACGGGTGAAAGAGGCTCAACCTTAGCCTTGCATCGCTGGGTACATGGCGGTACATGTATAGCTTGTATATGTTGTTCCAAAAAAGCAGAATACACGGCGTTTTTGCGGCAAAGAAAAGCCAAGGGGGAAGCTGATTGACAGGCCTGCAACATGAATGCGGTTAGAAGCTGAATCTTCGAGGTCCATGCTCCCCCGCAACCCCAAGTTCTGAGGCGGTGGATTTCTATTTTTCCATTTCCTTGTTCCGCCAAGTATCCCCCATTTTAACCCCCTGGCACGGATCGCTCACCGCCCACTTTTGCCCCTAAAGTTTCTGCTCGCCGCCTTGTCGGCCTGGCCTCGCCTCGCCTCCTTTACCTTTTTTTGCCCCGTCCGTCCTTCACAGACCCACCCATCACAATCCTCGTTTTGTTGGGGTCCCACTTTCTTTATATAAACGTTTTTGCTCACACCTTTTTTCGGTCCGTCACTCAGTTTCCACCCCCACACAGTCACTCATCAATCGATAAGACAAACGTTGCTGCAGTTACTTTCGTTCAGACGGACTCAACTCTTCAAGTTTCAACTTCTTTCGAGGAATACATTCACGACTCGACCCCTTCGCTTCTAGTCATACGTGGCCCCCGTTTATATATATATAAACACTCGCTCTTCTACTACACACCACACTACCAAAACCAACAAAACAACACCCCAATAAATTCAATCATGTTCGCCCGCATCGCCACCCGTGCCCCTATCTCCGCTGCCTTCGCAGCCAAGCGCGTCACTCCTGCCGCCGTGCGCTTCAACTCCTCCAGCTCCTCCAGCAGCGCCGCCCGCATGATGGAAATGGCTGCGCAAGCCGAGCGACCCAGTACGTCTTTTCCCCTACACCCACACAAACCCCACGAACCATGTTCTAACTCCCTACCCTCACAGACGCCACCGAAGCGGCCGTCCCCGTCATGTGGGCCCTCTGCGGTGCCCTCACCTTCGCCGCTTGGAACCGCGTCAGCGAGCGCAATGCCAGCCACGAGGTTGAGAAGCTGCTTATTGTTTAAGCATGCTACGACGAAACATTGACGACATACTACTATACTACTTCTTCTACGATACCCCCCGACATACCATACCTACTACCGGCCTTTTGTTGTCACACATTCACACGCACACACCTCTTTCCTTCTTCTTTCCTCGATTTAGATGGACGTCTATCTTTTTTTTCTTTAACTTGTAAACACCTTTCTATTCTTCCTTGGTCTGCTTCGCATCTTTTCTTGGGAGCGATAGAGAGGAATAGTAATAGACGGTTCAAGATGTGGTAGAGCATTTTTTAGGATTTGCTTTGCTTGCTGCGTGGTCAGGATTCTTCTGTCTTCTTGTGCGAGTAGATAGATGGTCTTTTCTTATTTTGGTAATTGAAATGTTACTTGACTAGCTTATATGACTCAATGCAACATAACTACGTGAACGCTGTAAATCTTTTGCTGACATGCATTCTCCCCCAGACTAAACTCCGTTATGTGACTTCCATGCTGTATTGCACTACCATGTCCAATATGCATACGTATGTAAAACTACCATCGACTATACCACTCCAAATAATCCCATCAGGTCCCAAGGCATACCAGCCAGTTGAATACCCCATATCCACCAAAGCCAGCAACGCAAAAGAAGCGAAGAAGAATTAAACATGCCACTATGCCAGCATTCTAAATTACATTCTCATAAAAAAACACCCACTATGTCCATTCAATCGTTCAACAAGACTGTGTGCTTGCAAAAAAAGAAAAAGAAGTAGAAGAAAAGAATTCCTCCCTTTGACCTTGATTAAGTTGCCTTGCTTCCCCCCCAAAAAAGATCCCTCCACACCCATCAAGGCATTCAAAAGCCCTCCTCGTCACCATTAAATACCCTTTGATCCCCCCCGAAACTCATTGATTCCCATCATCATCATCACCCCATTCATATATCCCCCATGCTCAACATCATTGTTTCCCACTCTTCCGTTGCTTAACCCTCGACCCAATCGAATCCTGCTCCACCGCCACCGGATGTGCCGGAGTAGGCGTAACAGGCGCCATCTGCTCCACCTTGTCCATCTGCTCCTTCGTCTCCTTCTCCGCTCCATCCTCCCTGATCAGCTTCTCCTTGGCCTCCGTCTCCTCATCTGTCGGCTCGTACTCGCTGCGATCATCCTCCATATCCTTGTACACCGCAAACCTGTACGCAATCCTGCAGATCAAAAAGCCCCATATCAAATTGACGGCTTGCAAGGAAGCAAGGAGACCGAGGGTAATGTACTGGCTGATCCAGCATTTGTATTGTTGGGTTTCCCAGTTGAGTTCAAAGGGACCGACGGTTTTGAATGCAGTGAGGACCGACCAGATGATTTTGAGGTTGATGTAGTGGCGGCCGTAGCCCCAGACGAGCATGAAGACGAAGAAGTACGGCGTGACGATTGGGGAGTCGATGTAGTTTAGGCATTTGGACGACTGCGTTTTGCACTTCATGTCAGTATACAGACTTTTGACAATCTTGATAATGATAAGGGAATAGGGGGGCGGATGCAAGACTTACGGCAAGGAAAAAGTCGGAAATGTCGTGGGTAATGTACACAGCGATGCCCATGTAGGTAAAGTGGAAGCGGTAGCTGAGCCAGATCAAGCTGACGGTGATGATGTGGTGCGCTACCAGCTCCTTGAAGTCTTTTCTCGGCTTCTCGAGCATCAGCATGAGCACAATGGCTTGCTGGGCCCAGTAACTAGCTTGCAGCAGATAGTACGCCTTTACGACTGCCTCATGGGTTCGGTGCGGGAATCCCTCGTACATGCCAGTGGTGTTGAAGTACCATACAGGAGTACGTGACATGATCCATACACCAAACGGACCGTAGATAGCAAAGTAAAGGGCAGTGTATGCTTGCTCCATGAAACGCGACTGCTTATCCCTTTTGCGGATGCCAAAGTGAAGGGCAATGGGGCGGATGAGACGCTGCATGCAAAACTCGCGGGTAAAGCTCAGGACAATGGTGTAGAAACCAACGAAAGCGAAATCCCGTCCGCCTTTGCCATAGTGTAGGGGCGCATTGGGGTCGGCTCGCACGTGGGCGGGGATGAGGGGGTCGTCGCGTGCGAGTGGGTATGACAGGAAGAGACAGGCCGACAGCGGGTTGGACGAGTAAGGGTAGACGAGGTATAGCGAAATGATGGTGAGGGTGAGGACGAGGGGGAACAACCATGTGTGTCGAATGCACATTCGCTTTGCTTTTGAGAGGTATCGACGTGTCGTCTTTCGCTTTGAGCGACGTCCTGACTTGTCTGATTTCTGACAGGCTCGTCAGTTGCACGTGGGGTTCCCCCTCATGGCAATTCTGTGCAGAAAAAGGGTACAACACATACCGAGTCCATGGTCACTGGGCTGTGTAGCGGAGGGGTGACAGATCGATATGTGGCCAGGGACGGGACATCAACATCGCCAGGGACGTCAGCGCCGAGGGCACTTGATTTCCTTCGGCGCCTGGGTGCGCTGTTGGAGACAGGATTCTGCGGCAGTCCGCCATTCAGCGGAGGAAACGGTTCCGTCATTGTGAAGCCGAAGCAATAAGCAATCGCGGGATGGCAGTGCACAAGGGTCGCGGGAAGGATTGGGTAAGCCCCTGATTATATATGCGAATGTAAGTACCGTCCAAACAACCACGTGCAAAGGAGACCAAGGCCGAAAGACGCTGGACGCAAGGAATGTGAGGACGCCAGCAATCCACAGGAGTTATTATTGTGGGCACAGACGATGCAAGCAAAAGTTGTCGTCGGGCAACCGACTCCTTTCCCTGCCAATTTCCCGGCCACAAGTGGGGCTCGTGACACTCCCGCGCAATACGAAGCATCTGTGCCGATCGACTACTACTACGCGATGCCGCCCAGGGGTAAGGTTATGTCAGCATCAGCATCGCCAAATCTTCCCTTGAGAACTGCCATGTCTGTGGCCGAAACACAACCGTGAGTAGTTGACCTCTTTGAGCCCGGACACAAGGCCCGGACACGAGGTCCGGCCCGCAACAGTCCCGCCCGTCTACCACGAGCCATGCAAGGGACTTGTAGGTAATACCAACCAAAGTATAAAGCCATGACCAGGATAATGAGTATTACTATCGGACAAAAAAATAAAGGACATCGGAGACTAGCCCGATACAAAAATACAGTCATGGCTAGTTTACCTCTCTCGCTGTGCATGCCTAAACAGTCATCAGGCCTGCCTCGCTACCACGTATCGTACAACATGAATACGCTGCCTGCCACCCAACGCTCACTCCGACGGTCTAAGCCGGCTTCCAGGATGCACATTAGTCTTGTGCTGCGCTGTCCCAACACCATGTACAGGTGTGCCGTTGGCCTTGACCTGCTCTAATTTCTTTCCAGCAATCTCAAGACTCTTCACTTCAATCGTGGGCGTGCCAACACTGCTCGCAGTCATGGTACTATCCATGCTTCCCTTCCGCGAGAGAACACCATCCTGGCGCAACAAACCCTTGATGCCGCCCGCCTTGCGAGCCGGTAGTTCGCCTTTGCCGGCTGTGGCCACGTACAGCAGATACTTGAGGTTTGGTAATGTGTGGCGAATGTCCAGTGGCCGCAGTCCCAACGAGTTTGAGAGAATCTCAATGTTCTTGTTGAGAAGGAACACACCATACTCAAACCGGTACCTCACAACATTCTTCATGTAGAGGGGATAGGTACGTTGGTGGTTTTGTTGACTTTGTGAAATAGCCAGTGGATCATCAATTGTCGACGTTGACCCGTGCAACGACACCGGATACGGCAGCATGACGGACAGATATGGTGAGAGCAAACTGACCATTTGGGCCACATAGCCCAGTGCTGCAGAAGTAACGTCTTCCTTTGCGTCCTCGAAATTGGAGTTTGGTAGCAAAAGCCCCCGTATTGTAAACGTCAGAGCCTTCCCAGGCACAGGCTCAATTGGGAATATCCTGAGCAAGTCTTCGCACACCCTTCGTCGTTGGCCCGTGATATCCTCTAGAGTCTTTTCCAAGCCCTCTTTGGTTTGGCCGATATTGGCTCTTTGTTCAGAGATTTCATTTTCGGCTTTCAATTGCTGTTCGCGCCCAGCCTTCATCTTCTCTCGTCGGTTCAGGATGTTGGCTTGCAGCTCGTCACGTCTTCTTTGCGCAGCCGCAACACGTCGCTTTTCGGCCGTCACCGCGGCCTGCACTGTCCGCAAGCTTTCTTCTGTCTCGGCTACTGATTCTACTGTGAATATATCCTCTTTATTCGCCATGAGTATACCCTCAATCTCGTCGGCAATCCGATCTCGCGTAATCAGTGCATCTTGGATGCAGTCGTCGAGCGTCGAGAGTCTCATAAGGGCGTCATAAGAGGAAGATGGAAGCACTCGACCATCAGGATTCTCTTTGGGTGGTGCAAGAAGTTCTGGTCGCATCCTTTGCTGCACTGGTAGATCTGTGAAGCTAGTATAAATGCCGTCCGCCATATAGAAGAGCACACAGTTTTGTGGAAGAGGGTGTCTGAAGCCTTCAAGGGTCTTGCCAATGAACTGGAGCGATCGGAACTGGACAGTATAGTCGAGCAGGTATTGCCAGTTCTTCATTGTCTCGCTCTTGGCCCACACCTTGATTGTGAGCGTGTCCAATCGCGTGATGCCCGGTCCACAGGGGCCAAGATCGAAAAACTTGAAGTTTGGGTTCATAGCCTTGTCGACGACTTCGGAAATGTAAATTGGGTCCGTCTGGTCGTCGATGTGCAGGGAAAAGAAGGTGTCGGCCATGCGCCCAGCAGTGATGTCTTCCAGCTTCTTCTGGCGAGTCAATGGGCTCGCATTGGTCCACTCCATTGTAGAGCGCCTACGCAGGCCCCTCCCGACCACAGGCCTGTTTGATTTCTGGGGAGTCGTGGGGTCGCGCAAGCCATTGCTGCGCCGCACGGCATCGTCGGGTGAGGTGAGGTCGCTGGATGAGCGGGAATGCGCCAGGCCCCTGCTCTCACGCAATGCCAGCGCCTTTGCCGGCGACTTGAAGGTGCTCGGGACGGCTTCATCATCAATGGTCTTTCCGCGTGGCTTTGTGGTGCTGGGGGTAAGAGTAAGGTTGCGAATGGTGATGCCTTGGAGATGCCTGAGCTTGCGGTTCTGGAGGCTTGTTAGCGACGTCAGCCATAGGCGGAAGTTGTCTGACACACGTATGGCAGCAACCACGGGCGCTCGCGTGGTGGACGAGGGTCGGGCTGGCCAGCCGCCGTGAGCGGATCGCCGGCCATGTTTAGGCAGCTTGTCGCGGAGACGGACAGGTGAGAAGCGAGTGCAGCAGCAGCAGGCGTCTCATGGGTGCATGGTGGAGGGCGAGGGAGGGCGGGGACGGCAGAGCAGGCGCATCAGCAATGGCATCGGCGCAGCCCATAATACATATGTGCTGTAAACGTCGACGCTGACTGCGACTAGACATAGGCACGCGGAGGAGTCGCGCTGCTGCACACGAGTCGTTGGCAGTTCCGCGCGGGACCGGGCCCGTGCACCGAATCCTAATGATTCTCGCATCTTTGCTTGCGTCCATGGCATGCCCACCGTTGGCCTGTTTGCTGGCCTATTGCCTCGACCACACTCGCTGCGGCCATGCCTCGCTCACTCGCCCGGCTCCGTTATAAGCCGCCGCTGAAGCCCATCTCTTTTGCCCCCGCTGCAAAACGCACAACACCCGTCCACGAGGAATTGCTGCACAGGCGGGTCGCCGCCTATGTCCAGCGCCAGTCAAACCCCAAGCACCTCCGGCTGCAAACTGTTGTCAATGAAAAAGCCAGACGTCAGGCGACGGGACAGCATGTGAATGCCCCCATCAAACCCTACACCCTGCGCGATGTGGTGGACCCAGAAGGCACGGCAAAGCATGGCGAAATAATCTACATTTTCCGCAACACAAAGACCAACCAGGTCATCTACTCTCTCCAGGAGTTACTAGACGTACGACGCCCGCACTGACTGCATTGATTGGCTGTTGATTGTCTGCAGAACCATCACCTCGACCAACTGCCCTTCATTGGCAAGCACTCGAAGCCGCCCGCCCTGCGCCCAGACGAATGGGTCCCTCACTGTGTCGTCACCTTTCCCACCCCTGCCCAGGGCCATAGCGCCTTTCGCAAGCTGCGTGAGTTCAGGAAACTGCACGAGACTGCGTGGGACAAGACGAATCCGGAAATGGTTTCCATGGATCGCAAGCAGCGCATTAAGAAGATTATGAACCAGCGGGCCAACACGAGCGCCGATCTAGCAGAGGTGCTGCGCATACAAGAAGAGCATGGCGTCCAAGCTGCAGAGGAGCTGCTAAAGCGCGAGCAAAAGGCCACTGCTGTGCTAGATAAGCGCTGGCAGGAAATCGACGCACTCGCTAATGCGAGTCTGGCCAAGGAAAAGCCAACTGACAACGTCAAGTGGCTGCAAGGCCAGATACGATCCATGGACCTGAAGCTCAAGATGAGGCACCACCAGAATGAAGCCGACCAGAAGAGCCTAAAGGCCACCCAGGAAGCTCTAGAGGCCCGGTTACGCAAATTGCAATATGCGATCAGAAAAGCCGAACAATTCAAGAAGCTGCAACAAGACCTCGCAAAACAGGCAGCGCCTGCTCATGAGCCAGGTGCTGAGGCCAAGCTGGATGAATTAAGGTCTCAAGCGCGAGTTCTAGACGAGGCGCTTCAGAACCCAGACCCCTCTCGATCTGCGTCAGATCTTGAGATGGATGCTAAACTTCTCGCTCAACAGCGAAGCGAAATTGACCTCCTTGAGCAAGCTTTTGACGCCAAGGCCCAAGCCGAATCTCGCGACCACTACATTGCTCGCTCCGTTCTCCCAAAGGCCCTCAAGAAGACCCCTGTTAGACCCTACACGCTCAATGGTATCTCAGTACAATGGGCTGATATGCAAGACGCTCTCTATGCGGCCGGAAAGTGGCCTGACGCTATTGAGCACGAGCCTCTGGAGATCAACAGGATGCGGGGAGAAATTCTGTTGCTCTCGGCTGAAGAGTATGAGATTGAAAAGAGCAACGATGTCGGGCGGGTCATGGAAGCTTTGCAAAGTAGAGGTCAGATGCACAACGGCTTGCGGTCAAGCTTTGAGCCATCAGGTGTAGCTCCGGCACTGAAAATTAGCATACCGACATTCCTGCCTGTACGGAATGCCTTCAAGAGCGCTACAGCCTAGGGGTTGATGTACATTATGTAGATTATTATTGTCGAATCTACCAAGGATTTCGGATACGCGCAGTGACATCTTTAGTCCATATGATTAGTGCCCAGCAATTCCGTAACAGACTGACTTGAATCTATTTTGCATCTGTTTCGGCAGACTCCACTGCTTTCTGCTCACCCGCCTTAACTTCATCCTCGTTCAACTTGAGCTGGAGTTTCTCTAGCCGCTCTAACAAAATCTTCTCCTTCTCTTTGAACCTCTTCTCAAACTCTTCATCATCTTCGTTGCTGAACTCCAGAGCGGTAGGTGTCTTATCTCCTTCTCCCCCAGTTTCCTCTCCGCTTCCTTCTTCCGTACTCTTCGCAGTCGCCTTTGACTCTACCAACGCAGCACGCTTCCTTTTCTTCATCATGTCGGCCCATCTATTGCACTGCTCCAATCTCTCCAAGCTGCTCTTCGGCCACAACTTATGCATATCACCGCCCCTGGGCAGCGTATGCGCATCATCCGGCAAGCGTATCCAACCCAGCTTACTCTGGGCAAAAATATGCAGATCGGGCACCATCAGATCCGGGAAATCCAGTGTACCCACTCTCACATCGTACACGGCCTCTTCACCCGGGAAATTGCTCGTCACCCACATGTGCACCCGGCATGCGGAGCATTCCGCATGCACTTCGACGGCCCCGCGCCGGTTATTCGTCTTGACAAACGCTGGCAATGTGGACGATATGACTTTGACATTATACATTTCTATCTTGAGGAACAGGCCGAATGCGCTGCCGCTAAAGGCACGGCAGTTGGTGCAGTGGCAGGCATAGCAGAAAAGAGGCGAGGTGAGGAGTCGGTAGCGCACTGTGCCGCAGACACAGCCTCCTGTTATTGCTGGAAAAGTTTTGCTCGAGGGCATGATGAGGGAGTGGATGATGGACGTTTACTTAAGAGTAGTAGTGGTGCTGCCTAGGGGAGGATTATGTCGCTTAACACCATGCAGATAGACGTACATATGTGGGGGGTTGCCAGCTCGAGTCATGATGACGTGGGAGGTGTGTCAAGATGGAGCTTGCACAAGTCAGGGGTGCTATTAGACGGAAGGCACCATTCTTTGATGTACTACTACTCATCCTCCAGCAATCTGCTTCTTTACAGTAGCAAACCCTATAGTCTGCAATATTACATTGACATCCAACAGAGACACTGCAAATTAGAGATATGGTCCACCTATTGCCATTGATTCTTTTTGCTGTCTTGCAATCATGCATAGTTTCTTGCCAGCTGTACCCAGTGCTAGCCCCGAAAAGCACCAAAGCGTCTCCATCCCCGCACCAGGCCGACAGCACCAGGCAGCATTGGAGTTGCCTGCGCTAGCGTGGCAACACCACTCAGCGTATAACCATAGCGCCATACAACAGCGCTGATATAAAGGCCGTCAATACCTCGCCATTCATCTCTGTACAGACTCATCTGCGTTCGCTTCAAGAGCGCTCATCGCCTATGCCCACACCCAAACATGGCGCACGATACTTCGAGCAATCCCTCAACACCAAAAAATGAATATCCTGGGCTTGGACGTCCATTGAGAGTGTTAGATAATACTCGATTCCCTTTTTATCCCATAGGCGCCCACGTCGACTGTACCGGGACTCAGTCTGAACTCGTGCCTGTGCGAGAGCTTGCCATGTTGGATGTCATGGAAAAGCTGACTGACAAAGAAAATTGGCATCGGAAAGTTTTTGACGAAGATGTTGTAGCAAAATGGCGCAAAGAAGCCCTAGCAGTCCCGGACACTGACTTCTGGAGCTTGGCGACCTGCGCGAAGTCACAGATGTGGCCCAGTGACGATGGGCCACCCGTCTTTGACAACCAGAGTCACCTCGAATGCGAATTAACAAACATCATGGACGAGACTACTTTCCAGAGTGTGGGTCATCATCATCATCATCATTAGATCTACATCGTCAGCTGACCTTGAAAGTGTATTGAAGAACTTCGCAGCAAAGCAAAATACTTTGAGCTAACCGGAATCATCCCTACACTCGACGCATCAGCTTCAATTGCCAAGTCCGATGTCATTGTGCCTGCCGACCTCCACGAAGATCTACGCATTGCATTTGACAAACTCAAAACTGATTGTGCATCTTCCCCGGACTGGCATCCTAACTCTTCCGATATGGTACAGGACTTGGTACATCCTTCCATGTATCCGCTTGTTTACGGCCGAAGCCGCGGATTTCAAGCAGAGAAAGTCGGTGTGACTGACGCCATCAGGCGTTGGGCTGGTAAGGGAGACCTCATTCCCAAACTAGAATCCGAATCTCTCGAAACAGTTCTCGCGAACCAGCCGCTCTTCCCACATCACAATTTTTCTAGTGATCATGATATTCCGCCAGAATACTGGTCGGATACATATCAGTGGCTACCAGCCAACGTGGCCTTTGGGGAAGGTGGCAAAGTCAAGTTTACTAGCTATATCAATAACCTTCACCCTATTAAATACCCTGACATCTATCGTACAATCGAGAAATTGATAGAGACATCAATCCCTATGTGGGATCAATGTCTACGGATGGCGACTGGCTATAATGAATATCAGGGTGCTGGTCGCCTTGGACTACGGGCTGATAAGCCGGAGAATGCCAGGTTAGTCATCAATTGGTATTTTTGACTTTAGCAAAAAGCTGACTTGGGATCTTTTGCAGTGATGAGGAATTGCGTCTTTGGATTCCCGATAACATTGAGGCTTGTGCTGATGCAGATGTCGACATGAGTGAACTCGAGGAAAGAGGCTATGACGAAGAATTCTACGCCAATAATGAAGAACGGCGCCAAAAGGACTACATGCAATACAAGTGGGAGAAGCTCCGAAAACCAAAGATACCGGCAATTCCCTTCAAAGACGTTGACTATGCGCCGAAATCTGGTCAACGTCTGGCCGAAAGGTTCGCTGCTTCTGGATTGCAGGTTATCGTCAAGATGGCCTCAATTGAACTGACACCAGAAAAGCCGGAGTTTCCAGTTGGCGGATGGCACGTTGAGGGACAGATGAACGAAAAGATATGCGCCACTGCCTTGTATTACTTGGACAGTGACAATATAACCGACGACAGCCTCTCATTTCGCATGCAGATTCCCGAGGACATTGAACAGTGGCCTGAATTTGAAGTTGGGCAGGACTCCTACCACTGGCTGGAGCAGATCTACGGTACCGTGTTGGCGTGCGGCAATGGTCCTCGTCTACAAAACTACGGCAGTGTTCAGACGCGTCAGGGACGCCTTTTGGCATTTCCCAATGTCTTGTAAGTGCGCGCTGTGTCACTGACGAGTTGTCTAATTCTGAAAAATCAAAACAAATAGCCAGCATCGCGTCTCTTCTTTCAAACTCATCGACCCCACCAAACCCGGCCACCGTCGCTTCATCGCTCTGTGGCTCGTTGATCCTACAAAACGCATCATCTCAACTGCAAATATCCCGCCCCAGCAGATGAGCTGGTACACAGAGTCCATCTTCGGGCCCAGCGAATCAGCCCAAGAAGGCGCGCTAGAAAAGCTGCCCTCAGATATCGTCGAGCTGCTTGTCGAGCTCGGTTGGCCTGGCCTCACTAACAACCGTGAATGCCGGCTCCCAGAAGAACTCATGGACTTTGTGCGCGCATATCTTAAACAAGACAAGTTTGCGCTGCCGATGACTGTGCAGGAGGCGAATGAGCATCGCTTGAAGCTCATGCGTGAGAGGAGTGCGTTTGTTAAGAAGAGTGAGGAAGGGTGGCAGAGGCAGACGTATGATTTTTGTGAGCATTGATGCTGGTGAGATGAGTTATGGGGGTAGATTGGGTGGATGACTGGGGTGTGATGAGTCCGCTGTTTTTTTAAGGGGAGAATGAGGTGTGTGATACTTTTGAACAATGGGATGTGTAGATTCACGGAACGAGGATCGCGAACAGATGAGGAGTAATTTACACATAACTGAGGTGCTAGCTATGGGTGACCACCCGGTGACGCGCAATGCATGTCAGACTCGCAAAGGAAATGCACATCTCCAAATAGGCCATCCTATCTCGCCCTGATCTCACCATGCCAGTCAAAATTCTGCCCCATTGTTCTCTCTTGGCGAAAGCGCTGAGATTCCGGTATACGATCAAGAATCTCTTTCACTAGCGCCTTGGTGGCGGGCAATTCAGCTTAGGGTTACTAGATGGCCCCGTAAGACCAGGATCACACCCAACCGGCCAGTCTATAGTCTTGCAGCCTTTGCCCTCATGCCACGGCTCGCCGATCTTGAGATCCTGCTTGAAGCAATTGTCTTCCGCACAGAAGACAAACGGGAGAATCTGCTTCGCGGGCCAGGCCATGGCGTTGGAAAGTGGGTCGCGGAAGTCCGTCCACATCATAGCATCAACGTCACCCTCAGTATTGCCCTGACACTTGAAAGTGTCTTTTCCCGTCTTCTTGCTCCATGTGAGTTCCACATCGAGGATGCCTTGGATAAGACCGCCGTTGATGGGGAAAGCGAGCTCCACCTTGTCGGCTACACTGCACAACAATGTCCGTCGCGTCCACGGGAAGTCGTGGAAAAGGCAGTTATTACCCTGCATAGTCATGAGCTCGAAGATGCGGGCGACGATGCGGAACTGTTGTCCATTTGTCAGCACATCTTCTAGTATTTAAAACTCGCTGCAATTGTGTACGTACCCCGAGATCCTGGATCTTGGGGTGATGCTTAATGTCAAAGTATGAGAAATTGATCCTGAGTGCGATGTGCGAGTCTGATGCCCAGTGACCGTCTTTGGAGTATACGATTTGCTCGATACGGCAATGGTCGGGACATTCTGGGCGGTCATCGCTGCAGAAACCGGGGATCGAGGAGTCTTTGTAAGCGATGCCGCAGGTTTTTAACGCAGAGTACATGCGCTTGAACATGCGGCCTTTCCGAAGTGTGCCTATGTGCGTGGAGTCTTTGCCGATGCGGACGTCAAATCGGTAGTAGCCGTCGAGGTTAGGGAGGGGCTTCTTCGCAGCGGCGACAACAGCAGTGGTTGGATTGTATAGGGAGTCATTAGCAGCGACCGCCTCCCCATAGTGTCCAGCAGACCAAGTTTCGTTTTTGCGCGTGGCTTCATTCAGTTGGTTGAACCATTCCCGAAGCTGTGAATCGCCGGCGAGTGAGTCCTCCAAAGAAGTCCCCCCGATTTGAGGATTAGATGAATTCGAGAGAGGTACATCATTGCTGATCAGGGAGGTGAGAAATGATTCTGTTACTTCTTAACGAATGATTCAGTCACTTTTTTATGTTCTCTTACCTAAGTCCAAGGTAGCTGCGGCGTCTTCGGGGGCACTTGCGACGGCAAAAGCTATCAACAGCGTGATGAAGACGAAGAAACACTTCATTGTGTATTTTTACCAGGTAGTGGACACAATCTTGGGTTATTTTGGAAATGGGAGGGTCTTGGCGAGCGTGATATTGGGGTTGTGGCTTCAGTTGAGGTGTGGAATAAGAAGCGAAACTGAAGGCCACTGGCAAGGTTGATATAGATCAGGGTATAGTGCGGTGAAAGTGAGAGCGCAGCTAAGGCGGAGCGAGCAAAAGGCCAAAGCGCAGCAGTAGTGAGTGAAAGGAATAGCTTAGAGGAAAATACATGATTGGCGGGGCGCCGTGAAGGCAAGCACGATGATGTGAGAGGAAGGCGCGATAACACCGAGTCCACTATTGAAGATCCAAATGATGATTTGAAGAAGTTAAAGTGAATGACAATACCGATTTAGAGTAAAAATATAGAAAGAACTCATGATAACCGTGTTCACACGTTGGTATGCATTGTTGTGTCCTGGTCAAAGTATATATATATAGCTAGTTTTACGACCGGAAACGATGCTATATCGTTGAAGTTTCAGAGCGATGCTTGTTGTGCAGATGTCGATTGTACATAACCAAGCAAAAAGTGACTCGTGGCTACTTGTAGCCTGTCTGCAAACTCAGGTCATTCCAACGTCTTGCAGTAGTGGTGCGCGGCATTGCTCGGAAAGATGTTAAGGAAGTGAAAGCAAGACCAAAACGTGGTATTCAAACAAGAGCGAAGCTCAGTTCTTACCAGGGTTTACGTGTGATTCTCAATTATCGAATCTACTCAGCGTGAATTACATGTAACTATCCTTTGGATCGGTGGTTATGCAGGCTCAATGACCAGTTTGCTTTGGCGATGACATTGGCTACGTCGACAACCACTAGGCTTTGACCCACTTCCCATGTCACATTGTGTACATCCTCTCCTCACATACGAAATCGCCAATCGCCAATGGTGTGCGGTGCACATTCGTAGTACCCATGCTTCTTACTATATCCGTCGCTCTTATTCCCGGCGGGGAAATGGTCACGCTCGTATGCGGGGAGACGACCGGCAACGCGACTACTTAGGAATCAAACACTCGTATACCACACTCATTATGTCTACCGCCTATTTTCTGTCCCGTTCACTGCTTCGAGCTTTTAGCCCTTTCAAGTTCCGGCGCGCGTCTACTCCATTATACTCAAGCCGATGCCTGGCCACGCCTTCCAATCCACATGGCGCATCAGTGGCAGCAGGTGTACGTGTCGACCATGCTGAGGAAATCGACAACCAGACCGTCGCTGCTATGGGTCGCACCAAAGCAGGCAAATCATTGAAAGTACGCAAGTATCCAACTTTCACTAGGCTTGAGGATGAGCGCCTGTATCGCAAACAGCACCTTGCCGCTGCTTATCGGGTCTTTGCTTCACGCGGTTTTGACGAAGGAGTTGCAGGACACATAAGTGTCCGCGATCCTATCATGACCGACCATTTCTGGCTCAACCCGCTCTCCACCCATTTTTCATTGATGCACGTCTCGGACTTGATCTTGGTCAATGAAGAAGGCGAGGTGGTCGAAGGTGATCAACCCATCAATGCGGCTGCATTTGCTATTCACAGCGCAATACACAAGCGGCGACCGGAAGTACATGCAGCATGTCATGCTCATAGCGTACACGGCAAGGCGTTTAGTGCTTTTGGAAGAGAGCTTGATATGATTACACAGGATAGCGTGCGTTTCTACAAGAGCCACGGTGTATACAACCAGTTTGGTGGTATTGTATTGGCAAGTGAAGAAGGCGAGAGAATCGCTGATGCGCTGGGTCCGTGTCTTCCTAAAAATTACTGTGCTGACACCATTGACACTGAATAGGCGACGGAAAAGCAGCTATCTTACAAAATCACGGTATACTTACTGTAGGCAAGTCAGTTGATGAGGCAGCCTTTTGGTTTTTATCTCTCGATAAAACCTGCCAGGCACAGCTTCTAGTAGATGCGGCCGCAGCCGGAAGTGGGCACAAGCCAAAGATCATACCGGAAAGCGAAGCAGCTGAAACGTACAAACAAGTAGGAACACCTGAGAAGGGATGGCTGGCTTTCCAGAGTTACTACGATGAGATTCTTGCAAAGACTAACGGTGAATTTTTGAAATAGGCCAGGTTGATTAGGTTGTTCTAAGTCTACTATATTCTATTACTGGACGGTCAGCTGACTACTCGTTAGTTCTTCTTCGAACCAATTCATTTTCCAGCTCCTCCTTCTCCTCAGCTGTCAAATCGCTCTTTGCCTTGCCAATCTTGACACCTAAAAACATGATGATGAGGGCCGCCGCCGCTATACCTGTAGCAAGCCAAAAAGCGACCTTGTAGCTCTCCCTCTTGCCCCTCTCCTTTGTCTCACTCACTGCTAGATCAGCAAGTGATAAGAACACTGCTATGCCCAGAAATAGAATAGAGTTCATGAAAGAGCCTGCTAGGCCTTGGCGCGCCTTTGGTAGCGAGGTAGTGATAAAAATGTTGGCGACGTCTGTTGGGAGAACAATACAGTTAGCGATTACAGGGAATTGAGCGTGCTCACACTCATGTAGTGGCGCAAGAGGGACTTACTATAGGTGATATCAATACCAAGAGTAGCACATATCATGGCGGTGAAGATCCAGGCCCAGAAATTGAACTCAGCAGGAATGATCGCGAAGAGAAGTGTGGAGAGAATGAATGCCGCTCCACTGACAAGAAGTAGGATACGACCGGGCAAGAGGTGTAGAACCAGTCCGCCGACGGTAGCTAAGATCAAGCCACCGATGCACATGGGCGTGAACCATGCGGCAGTGAGGAGTGAGCTCGCGCCGACAACGTCTTTGATATAGAAACTGGCATAGAAGATAAAAATTCCAAAGTTTCCGTACTGGAAAAAGAGAGCCAGCCCAAGGGGTTTCATGCCCTTGACGTTGAACAGATCACTGGGGAGGAGAGGCTGCTCAGCTACCCAGCCTTCGATGTAAACGAAGGCACCGAGGAAGATCCAGCCTAAGATGAACGTTACAGGGATGTATGGTGTTGCCCAGCCTTGTGGGGCATGGCTCCCGTCTGTAAGTGCGAAGATTACCAGGACAAGCCCCGGGACTACGGTTGCGGTGCCCCACCAATCCATCTTGACAACATTGACTGGTGCCTCGATCTTTTCATTGGCCTCAACCTTATATTTAGGTATGCAAAAATATGACGCTACGTTTACAGCGATGAGGATGATGGCGCCGATCCAGAAGAACCAGCCCCACGATGCGAGTTGTGCAGAGATGCCTGCGAAGAAAATGCCGGTAAAGAAACCAACAGGAGCGAATGCGCCATACAGGCTAAAGACAAGATTCTTTCTTGGACCAGGACGATATATGGAGCCCAACAGCATGATACCTGCTGGAAGGAATGCTGCTGGACCAAACCCTTGCAATGCCCGACACACAATCAACATGATGTAGTTCTGTGAGAAGCCGGCAATAAGGGACCAAATGATGAACCAGGCAAGACCGACATTGAAGACTAGGTAACCTCCGAAAATGTCACCCAGTCGGCCAAACGGCAAGAGAAACGCTCCTGTGACGAGAGAAAAGACAGAAGCGGGCCATGTTTGTGCCTTCGTGGGGATGTCGAGATCTCGAGCGAGGTCGGGTAGGAGGATGGTGAAGCCAGAGATCATGTATTCGGACATGAACATGGAGCCCAAAAGGGCGAAGCAGAAGCCCAGCTCCTGAAGAAAAGTGCCAAATGCTTGTGGGCGCTCGCGACCTAGGCGTTCGATATCAGACTCGCTGTATGAAACTCGGCGTGGCAAATTGATGCCTTCCTCAGCCTTTTCTAACGTTGCTGGTGGCACGAAGTCTGTCGTGTTTGGAGGTGCTGGGGTAAGGTTTCCATGGTCCAAGGTAGGTTGGCTTGTTGGAGGTGTTGGCGTTGTCATGCTTGAACTGTGCACGATGCGTACGGTGGCCAAGGAAGTGTCCTTGTAGCGACACTTGTCAGAAGTAAATGATGGAGGAGCACAAAAAGCTTTTCTGATGCCCGATAGTTATATGACTTGTTCCATTGCTTCTCGATACCTTGAGTTTGACCGGAGTTCATAAAACCCGTGGACGATGTGGGAACGAGAATGAAAGGCATTTTCTAAGCAGCGGCTTAATGTAGAATGTACAGCCGAAGCACAATATTAGACGCCAGCGGTGTATCTGACGTAGATGAATTAAGCTGTGATGAAGTGGACCCTTTGCTGCAGAACGTGTGTCTTGGCTGCTGGTTAGAGTTTAGTGTGACGGTGGAACGTGAACGTAGAGAACGCCAAGATCACGACTTTGCCAGAGGTGAATGAGATGTGATTCGTCCACTACAGTTTCTCGCTACGTAATGAGTACAGACGGAGGCTAACGTGACGAAAAGCACTGCCGACGCCAAGCCCAAAGCCGTTAGCTCCGTCGCGCCACTGGTTCCCCTGGGCCACATCCACCACGAGCAGAACATATCCACCCCGCGCCGTACCCCGTAGAACTCAATTCAGTCAATCACCAGCACATCTTGCATGGCTTCCATCCAATGAGCACAACGCACCTAAATCTGCCGACCAAATCTTGCCATAATTGCCGAAAGCGACGTTGGAGATGCGACCGGTCTCTACCAAGCTGCCAGAAATGTCTATCAGCAGGAACCGAATGCCTAGGTTATGGGAAGTTGTTTGTATGGAACCGCGGTGTCGCCAGTCGCGGCAAAATGATGGGGAAGGGCTACGAGGAAAAGATGGAGAAGCACCACATTGCACACGCAGAACCGACTGAAGCACCGGCCAAGGCCCAGGGCATGTCGGCCTTGGTATGGGATAACCAGGGCCCTTCTCAACAACAAGACGAGCAGCAACAAATGTCATTACTACCAGAGTCTAGCTATGAGCTAGTTTCCGGACATTCGGTAATAGACGATTACCGAATGTCCATACAAGGACGGCAGATGAGTTCGGATAAACAACGGGAGATGATTTCGGATGTTCATCGAGCATTGACAGACCCTCTGCTGAATGATCTTGACCGGAACTCACGATACTATCTCTATCATTTCGCAACTCAGCTGTGCGAGGTTATGGTTGTCTACGATGGGCCTGGCCAGAATCCCATTCGTGACCTCATACCGGCAACATCTGCCTATCCATTGCTCTTGCAGATTATTGTCGCGAATTCAGCCTTCCATGTCTTCAACATCAGCAGCAACCCCATGGACCAATCCTCCTACCAGGAGCAGCAGAGTCCAACTGTCATGGCCTATTATCAAGCCGTGAGCCGCTTTGGGGGGCCGCTTAAATCCTCTTATCGGGATGCTCTTGTAGCAAAACAGCAGGCGCTTTCGTTGCTTGCAAAGAGCATCACCTCCGTGAACACTGCTAATATTGATTTCATACTGATGACGATCTTGTTGTTCGTCAACTACGCCCTTGTAGAATCCGGTCGAGATAAATGGAAAGTTCACATGGACGGTGCTCTGAAGCTTATCCAGCTACTCGGCAAGCCGCCGTATTTTCAACGCCCGATGAGCAGACTTCGCCAAACTATACTTTCAGACCTCCTGGTATTTCATATTCTCGGTTCGACTTTCAGTTTCACGACGCTTCCTACGCTAATTCCAGACACGATCGAACTCGACCCTATCCTCCGTTACGCCGAGACGAACAACTACCTCTCTTGCCCCGGGCCGCTACTTCGTATCATGTTGGAGTCTTTTGCGCTACCGGACTCCCACGGTTCCTTTGCCGGAACCAATACCCCCATTTACATCGAGGAGCAAGTAGGTGTTTTGCTGCGGCGAGCGCTCGAATTTGACCCAATTGTATGGTCATCTAATTTCGCACCCGCATCACCCTTCGAAGACATTCAACAACGCATTCGCATCGCCTCTGCGCATCGTTCGGCCGTTTGTATCTACCTCGCACGTGTCTTGCCCTCTACGAACCCTCTTCTAGACCCAACAAGCGGTACCGCTATTGTCAGTCTTACGGCTTTAGCCGACGACGTGGTTCATCACATCTCGCATCTGAAGCCGGGAGATCCGCTGTTCAAGTCAATCTGCTGGCCATTGTTCTTGGCCGGCGCAGAGTCAGAAGACCCTGCCCAACGCGAGTGGATCATGAACACCCTTGACGAGCTCTATGTTCTCATGTTCTGGGGCTACCTACGCACATCCAAGCGCGTGCTAGAAGCGATATGGAAGTTCAAAGATGAAGCTGGGCCTAGCTCAGGGAACTGCTGGGTGGAACAGCTTAAAGACTTTGGCCACGATATCTTGATTGCCTGATCATGTCAGTCGTAGTACTGTCAGAAAACGAAAGTGTTGATGTCAGCAACCAAGGTAACGTGTTCTATCAGTAAGCTGGCCGTATCAGTAAGCTGGCCGCCCCACCAAAATTGACGCGACGCTCTACACCACCACCACAATGCCGCGACAACAACGCTCTATACAGACTTCTCGTGAAGGCAGACTAAGCCTTGCTATCGCATCCTATCATAATAATCCAAAAAGTTCTATCTACTCTCTTGCGAAAGCGTATGACGTGCCAAAATCAACACTCCAGACGCGTCTCCGCGGTGTCCAGCCACGGTCAGAGATTGCGTCTACTAGGCGCAAGCTATCACTTATTGAAGAGCAGTCTCTTGTTCAGTGGATTCTAGAGCTTGACCGACGTGGATTTCCACCACATATCATTGACGTGCGACGAATGGCAGACACTCTACTCGCCGCGCGTGGCCAGAATCCACCACCACCACCTATAGGCAAATGCTGGGTCGCCGCGCTTTATTCAGAGCCAGCCA